>NC_088871.1:31749009-31960267 GCF_032884065.1 Artemia franciscana
TCTAACATGATTTATACCGAACATGGGCATTTTTCCAGAAATAGCTATGTAACTCTGGAAAGTTTTTCACACCTATCATTCATTTTGTCCAATAGGCTTCGATATGCCGGCTTCAGAAAAGATATATTTTTTTCTGGCTACAGAGTGAGGCAGCTCACTACTCTGATTCTGAAAACATCATAGAAATCGTTTGCATAGAAGGATTTTCTGTCATCCATTGAGTTGGCTTCAGAATAAGGCTTCAGAATTCAGTTAACCACCATTCCAGTGTTTTTCACACATCCTCTGTCAAGGCCAAGAAGCGAGTAACACGCAAGCAAAGTAGTAGAGCTATTATTTTCTTTCGGAGGAGGAGGAAGGCTCGGGTCCAATTCCTAGGCTCATACATAATCCATATGTAAATCGTATGCCAATCAATTTGGCATTACTGTAGTACTTCCTGTTTGATATAAATGGTGTCAAATGGTAGCCTCTTGGTCCTAGAAAACTTTGGAGACCATAAAAATTTAGATTTATTTGGAAGGAGGGGTCTTTTAGGATAGGAAGAAATCTGGTAAAAAAAAAAACAAACAAAAGATAGACTCAATATCAAGACTGACGATAGTGTTGTAAATTTAGAGGTAAATTTGGGTTTTTTAAATGTGGTAGTTATGAGGTTAGAAATAAGTTACTGCAGAGTATGAATATGGACTTTAAAAAAATGAAGCACCAAGCGATTTTTTCCTGAGGAAGAAAATTACTTAGAATACGCTCAATCGGTCCATAAGCTTGACACATTGTTTCTGTAGTTAATTTTTGGCACTAAAAATGGATGATCGAACTGACTCTTGATTTTCAACTAGCCTGTTTCCTGCTAGTTTTTACCGAATAAAGTGGTACCGACAAGATGTTGCAACAGAAAAGTAAAGTTTTCAATGAATCACTTTTTTTCTGGCTGGCTATACCGCTATAGTTATTACACTTAATCAAGATTGACATAGATGTTCTGTGAGCAATATTCTCTATTTTCATTAATCGTGGTGTCTAAATTATTTTACTCCTTTTTTACCTGAATTAGTAAAATTGTTGTATTTACTTACTGAGATTAAGATTTTGGTAGGAAGAGTGTCACGTAAGTATTTTCATCTCCCCTGATTCTTTTTACTATCTTACTTGTTCTGTTTGTTCATTTCTTGATTTTAATTAATAAACCATTAAATTTCCCATCTCAATTTTTCCTAACGAATGACAAAAAATAATGCATGATGACACTCCACTGGCAACGATAGTATATCGATAGACATTCTTCTCATTGCTTTTGAAGAAGGCACACCCTGCCTCAACACTGAAGAAAAAAAAAAATAAGGAAAAAAGAAACAACTTTACCTGGAAACCAGAGAGTAAACAAACATTCTTTGTTTGAATAAGTTAGATGAATGTTTGTCTGTACTAAATGGTTAATTAGAAAGCATCCGAAAAGATGTTTGACTGTTGTGTGGACAAAGTTATGTCTGGAAATGCTGGACAAGTAGTGACATCTCAAATGCCTTTCAAGAATGAACAATTTGTGCATGCTTGATAGTCACCGATGAACGGTATATTAGATAAAGATTGTACTGGGTAATTCGTTGGCTATAAGATAATCTTTTGTTATTTTCCCTTACTTTATCCATTTCGGATATTTACAAAATTTCTGAATTGGGAATGATTGCCCAGAAGAAAAAATAATCAAAATAAAATGGCGCTCTTAGGCTTAAATGGAAAACATAGGAAAATAGAAAAATATTTGGACAATTTTTCCGGTTTGATTTTATTTGCCTATTAATAGAAATCATGAGAGGAAGCAGACTGAAAAAAGATGCTTAAAAATTTGGTAAAATGGCTAATAGATTTTGTAATTTAAGCTGAAATGAAATATTTTTTCTAGAGATGATTTCTGTCCTCACTGAGGTCCCCTTGGCCCAGCGTATATACACTAAAAGTCCCCAACTGATCAGAGAAGCCGTTTTGGGATGCAACAAATCGATACAATCCTTTCATTCCAAAATTATTCCTCCTTTATGTGGTTTATGTTCTCTTCCGTCTGCATGCCCGGTAGGCTGTAAACCAATCACAAAAAATTGTGCCTATTTTGGGCGTCATAAATCTATACAAATAGGTGTTTTTCAATACAGTTTAAGGTCATTGAGATTCTTTTGTCTGTGCTGTGAGTTTCGAGCCCAATCCGAGCAGCAATATCTTGTTCCGTTACGCTTGTTCTCGAATTTATGCAACCGATTTTTTTTTCAAAAGTCGTTGTCTTGAGTTACTGGAATAATAGGATTTCTTCTTGTTCATTCCGCATGTTTAAATTTAGGCCAACTGCAGAAAACAAGATTCTTTGACACTGTTATCGGTCACAAGTCGATAGGACCGACTTTGTTTCTTATTCAGGTACTCAGATTGAGGTAAACATTTTCTTTATTGAGGTATGTCTATTCCCCGTAATTGCAAAGCCGGTCAGAAAGGAACAAACTTCACATACCACAAAAATACTTTCAAGTTTGTATTTCTTCATTAAGTTTAATTTGCCCAATGACTTAGAATTTAAATCTCTAGCCTGTCAGTGACACGAACTTTATGGGCCTGTTTTTACGTGTCATTAATCTTTTTATATTTTGATCTGATATGCTAAAAACGATCCAGTAACTTTTTTGGTTTGGGATAATTTTTAGCCTTGATCTGTTCAAAAATCAGACTAATCAAAAATAATCCGATTCTTTGCCGTTGTGAAAAAAAATCGTCAATTCTCGGGGTGAGTCGAGATGGTTTTTCAAGAGTTTTCCGTTCATAGCGTTACTCTGATCTGCAAATTAATGGATATAAATTGCAGATTGTTTGGATTTTTTTACCTTCTTATGGGCAAACAATTTTTTTTACACTACAAGTGCATCGGAGTTCCTTGATCCCTCTGACCTTTTGGCTTCTCATAAAAAATTCAAGCTAATCAAAAAACCAGTCTTTTGATGATTTTTGAGGTGCTCGTGCCCCCAGCCCAAATTTCTTTATGCACTACGGTTTTTTTTAGCCAAGAGGCTTGAAGTTTCTTAAAGTCTAGAGTTTTGAGCCGTTAAAAAAAAACACAAAAAAATAGTTTCTTAGGCCGTTCTTTCAGTCTCGTTTTAGGGAAAAGTAAAATTATGTATTAGAATCCCTTTGGCCCGAGAAATTACAGATGTGAGTTTCAAACTGATAAAAAAAAACTATTGCTGATTTTTTGAGTACCTCTGCCCAAGCCTATTCTTGTGACATTAGGTTTCTTTTGGCTTGGGAACTTACAAATATAAGTTTCAAGCCGTTTGGAAAAAAGTTTTTTGGTCCTTTTTGGGTAAATCGATATTTTTTTTTTCGGATTGGTGTCTCCTTGGAAAAAAAAAAATTGGGAAGCCAATTGGGAAAAAAAAAGTTTTACACCAGTTATTGGGCCCATTTTTGAGTACCATTCTCCTAAATAAATATTTTGCGCATCACGGTCCTTTTGGTAAAGGGACCAGAGGGTTAATTATCAATAAGATTTTTTGCTTATTTTTTGATCCTGTCATAAAACCCATCACCAAATAAAAATTTGTGTTCTCTTTGACCTAGAAAAGAATACTGAAAATATACAACTGATTGGAAAATAGCGTTTTTCAACCAAATTCTGCACCCCATCTTAAGGGGGGCCAGAACCTCCAACCTTACATTTTTTGGTACATAGTGCTCCCTTGGTCTTAAATTTATGACATGAAGCACTGGCCCACTTTGATTCTCTAATCATACATATTAAAATCTATGCACGGTTCAAAACGATAGCTCAAGTAACTTCAGTTCGATATCTTAGAATGCTCTATTCGCACCATTTTAGTGTAAATTATTCTGATTTTTGAGCAAGAATTGCTAGCTCATTATAGTTTTGTAAGCGTTTTCATTTTAGGTAAAAGGAAGTCGTCAAAGGTTTTCAAATCCTTCTGCGTCAAACCAGGCCAGTGTTGAAACAGAAGGCAGTCACGATCCTGATGAAAAGTCCGACTACTCCAGAGAATCTATACAAAATCAACAAAAATATCTAGTTCCTCATAGTTTTAGTCATGGGAGCTCACCAAATAGATGCCTCTGTGAGCTACATCATAGAGCACATAAATATTCTTTATCATTATCAAGAGCAGCATCAAAAGACAGCGTATTGAGTGCACAGCAACTCCATCAAAAGTAAGTTTTTTTTCTACTTGCGACTCTGGGAGAATTCTATGTACTCAATTTTCCTAAAAAAAAGAAAGACCATTGTTATTTTTACCCAATATAATCCAGTGTTTACTTATCATTTTGGTGAAGGAATATAGAGGGTTAATGCAGAGATATAAAAGCAGTAATTTTTAATCTCCATGGCTTTTTACATGTGATCCTGTAAATGTTACCCATGATAGTGGTTTAAAGCTCTGCTATTAAATTGGACTGAATCTGAAATGAAATGACTTCCATTTTTTTTACACGTCAACTTCGATTGTTCAAGAGGTTATCTACTGTTTCATTGTTAATCTCCTTAAGTGGTTAATCTCCTTAAATGGTCAATGCGAATCAAGTACATAAGTTTAATAGCAATGCAGAAGAGTTAAATAGAAATATTTTCTTGCAGCTATCATCCTCCAAATTGTGTTCAGGTCTTAAGAAGGCATGGGGGTTATCTGCCCTACTCATGTTAATTTTGCTCGTTGAGTTCGATTTGGCTATTTATTGTAATTTCTGTTTGTTTTGAGTTTCATTTATTTATTGTTAGTGATTTGTGGTAGTTTTGCGCTTGGAGGATTATTTGACTTTATTTTCGCTCATACTTAATAGAGCTCTTTACTTTTCTTTGAAAAATTTGTCTTTTGGAAAAAGTTTTTAAATTAATTACTGTTCTTTCTTATTGACACAGTATTATCATAGGCTTCTGAAGTTGACCTGAAAAATAAAACTTAATATTATTCTCAAAAGGCTCTATCTATGCTCTTTGACAACTTGGATACATTTACACTCTTTTTATTTATTTAAATCGTAAGAGCAGAAGTAGTAGCAGTATTATCTCGAAAAGTTTCAACTTAATAGCCCCCAGTCGTTCTGGATATATTGCTGAGGTGTCTTATTGGAAAAAATAAATTATTTTAAAGCAACGTTTAGTTCTAAAGCATAATGGGCCAATTGCATAATTGTGGGGGTTTAAATGCATAATATCCCTAAAGACATAGTTGCAGGACCGTTCTACTATGCTGAACAAAATGGCTGTCTCAAAATGTTGACTGGATACGTTTGGAAAATGAATGGGTTTGACAGAAGGGCTGCTTGCCCTCCAACCTCTTGCTACTCTTAAAAAGGGCACCAAGCACTCGCGCTGCAATTGGATTACTAGGGGGAGAAATTCCCCCTTCATATATCTAGTAAAACATTTTAAACAAATAAAAACAAAGTAAAAACATTTACAATATATTTTGTTTTCAGTAAAGTGCAAATTATGTTCTAGTCTTGAGAAGACATGGAGTTGTCGGCCCTACTCATGTTAATTTTTGCTCGTTTTGAGTTTCACTCGATTGTTTATTGTATGATTTAAATAAACAAAATATTTTTAAAATGTTTTAACTTTTTTAACTTTAATCAGTTAAAAATGATTAAACTTTAAGGAATATATATTAGTATACAAGGTGTTGGGGTGGCGCTTCGCGCCACCCCAACACCTATTTGGTGGGGGCGCTTCGCGCCCCCCAAGCCCCCCCGCACGTGTAAGTCGTTACGCGCCATATTAGTTACGCGCCATTGTAGTTGTGTCCCTGTGTCCCACCTGTGAATATAGATAGATATATATATATTTTTTTAACTACGTAAAACTTGCGAATATACAACATTCTTGGCTGTCCCATTGTCTGTACATATAAACAGATTGTCAGGTTTACCGACTCTTGAACATACAAAATGTAATTGTCCATGGGAAAAACAATCTGTATTCAAATCTATACCTCATTATTCTAATGATCGCCCTTGAGCTTTGTTGATGGTTATTGCTAATCGAACATTCCCTGTGTCCCCGTCGTCATTTATATATCCCCCTCTGCCCCCCTTCGTCCCCGTTGTTGTTGTTTCCCTATGTCCCGGTCGTCATTTGTGTCCCGGTGTCCCGGTCTGTAAATTCTCTTTGAATGTCGCGGTCGTCATTTATATTCTCTGTGTCCCGGTCGTCATTTGTGTCCCGGTGCTTTGTTGATGGTGATTGCTAATCGAATATTCCTTGTGTCCCGGTCGCTTTCTCTTTGAGTGTCCCGGTCGTCATTTATATTCCATATGTCCCGGTGTCCCGGTCGTCATTTGTGTCCCGATGTCACGGTCTGTAATTTCGTCAGTCGACAAACATGACGTCAGTCGATACACAAACATGACGTCACTCGACAGACACACAGACAACTTATTTATATATATATATATAGATGTATGCTAAACTGACAATCCACAGCCATTTTTTCAGTAAATTGTACATTATGTTCTTGTCTTGCGAAGGTCTGGGGGTTTTCAAAGACATAATTTCCAGACCTTTCAGCTACACTGAACAAAATGGCTTTCTGAAAATTTTGATTAGATGTGTTTTGGGAATTGATTGGCATAGGGGGGGGGGGCTGTTGCCCTCCAATCAATCTTGACTAATAAAAAGAGCACTAGTCCTTTCAATTTCCAATCGAATCAGCCTTTTTAGAAGTATCTACGACAAAAAATTGCCATCTCAAAATTTGTATCACATGCATTTTGGGAAAATACGAGGTATAGGGTTGGCGGCGTGGTATGAATCCTCTAATCATTCCGAATCTTAACAAGGACTGTAGAACTTCTCATTTCCAATTATATGAGAGCATTTTGGAGTTTTTACGATTACCCTTTCTATATATATAAATTAAATGTCCCCAGGGCATAACTTGTAACCCTTGCCCTGAGGGCTTCGGGAGGGGGGTTGTCATCTTTAGAGATATGATTTACGGACCTTCAATTACGTCGAACAAAATGGCTATCTCAAAATGTTGATTGGATGTGTTATGGGGAAATGGTGAGCGTGGAAGGGAGGTTAGTTGCCCTCAACTCCCTTGTGACTATAAAAAAGGGCAGTAGCCCTTTCAAGTTTTAATGGAATGAGCTCTTTGCGAAGTTTCTACTACAAAAAATTGCCATCTAAATTTTTATCAGATTCATTTTGGGAAAATACGAGGTGTTTGGGATATCCACCCTTCAATCACTCTGAATCTCAAAAAGGGCACTAACACTTCTGATTAGCAACCCAATGAGCCCCCTCTGAAGTTCATAAGATAATTCTTAAGTGCCCTTAGGGCATAATTTACAACCCCTTTCCTGAGGTCTGCGGGGATAAGGGTTTGTTATCCTTAAGGTCATCCTTAAAGTATTGTAAAATGCCTCATTGCGGCACAGGAGCAATCTTTTACGAGTTTGTCTGTTCAGAACTGTGACTCCTAACGGAGTTGTATGTTGACCTCAAGGAGTGGCGCCACTAGATGAAATTATAGCTTAGTAAGCCTTACAGCACTGTCATGATATTTTGGGTAAATGCTACTTCTTCCGGATTTGTTTTGGGTGTAGGCTGTTAATCCCCCTCCGGGCTATTCTATCTTAAAATGAGCTGTCTCCCCATCATAATAAAATATTTGCAGACATGAAAATATTAAAAGGTGAAGAAGTATATGTGAGATTACTTTAGAAGGACTAAGCGTGGGCATTGTCCCTTTGTTTTGAAGAAACAGATAAAAATAAACATACCTCGAAACAAAACGAAAAGAAACAGAACAGGTGGCCAAAAAGACTTTTTCTGCTCCTGTTTTTTTTTTGTACAATAAAAAAATATTTTGTTCAAAAATACATGTTTAAACAGTTTTTCCTTTTGTTTTCTAGCAAGGAGACTGACTCTTTTCCTGAATTAAACTGAGTACACCCTAGGAGTAAATTTTTCTCGATCCCTTAATAAAATAGACTAAAAAAGGTATCACCGCTGTACCATTTCGCAAAGTAAAAGTCAGCAGCTTTCTTCAACGGTGTAATTTTCTTGGTAATGCTTGGTCTTGATTTTTCTGAGACAATATTTTCAGGGAATAACTCGTGGCCTGAAATGGTATAAAAACATTATAATAAAAGGATCCACAAGAAAGGAGCAAAAACATACTAAGTGATAATAAAAATGAAACATAGCATGGAAAATGTTTCTCGGTTTGTCATGTCGTCTACAAAATGGTTACAGTTAACAAAGAAACTTCCAGCAGGAAGGACGGTCTTAGAAAGTGACAAAAATTCATTACACGCTAAGCAGGGAGCAATTTATCCGAATTATAAATATCCATCTCACTGAACTCTCACTGGGTCTAAAATAATATTTCTGAAAGTACTGAAATTAGCAATCAGTATATGCAATTTTAAACACCTTAAACTTCTTTTGTGCCAAAATGAACAAGTTACTGCCCCAATTTTTGACCCAAAGAGGCCCAGTCTGGGTACCGAAGCCTCAACTTCATTTTCCCGCTAAGGTAATAAGGTAATTTTGACAAGCAACTGTGATATCTATCTACCTACTCTTAGCTGGCTCCTAGAGTAAGAAACCCAGTAGCTGACGACTAAAAGTTTCAAATGTGGCAGAAAAAACCGAAAGTTATTTTATCAGATAGCCCATATTTTCTTTAGCACTCTCGCTCCTATTTTTAAAACTATACAAAAAATTTTTCCTTTTCACTTTGATTTAGTTTACATCCTCCCGAACTTTCCCTGGACGTTTAAACTTAAGTCTAAACACTATTTTTTTCAATTTCAAAACATTATGAATGGGTTAAATGGAGATTGTTTTTAAAATACTGTTTTCTTACACTTAGTTAAGGTCACGTATTTTGTTATCGCAAAGGCTTTGCCATTTGAGCCGTTAAGGGCGTAAATGTTAGACCGAGGTCAAATGCCTTCAGCACCTATATTTAATACGATGGATGAAATTTGCTTTTATAACTTTCATCTCATAATGCCTGAGCGGTTTTAGGCAAATAGCCTTCGGGGTCTTGATTCTCGAATGACACAAAAAAGGAAAATAGTAACTTAATTCTGGTTTCTTTGGAGAAAATTTACTATGCTGCCAAACGCGGCTAAACAGAGAGGTAATGATTATAATTTATTATGTATTTGTTTGCAGAAGAAGGAAGGGGCGAATTCTTAAATTCTGACGTATAAAGGCTGTTTCTAAGAAATACTTTGGTGTGAAATGTTTATGGTTCACTTCCACCCCAGCTCAGACGTTAAGAGGAACAAGTCTTCCTCTACTCCTGGTAGTACCAACACTTTCAGCTTTAAAGGCAATGATTTATTCCTATTTCAAGGGATTTAACATTTTGGATTAAACTACGGCTATCAAAATCGCGTCGCTTTTTTAAATTAACTGGGGTTAACACAATTGTGAATACTTCTTTTTTACATTGTTCTCTTTAAATGTCTTCCTTGCCCACCTCTTAAGAAACTCAGCATTTCGGGAATTCCTTAAAATCCCATATATTCTCATTTCAGGTGTCTTGCCCCTCCCTTGACCCAGTGTTTCACAGTCTTTTTTTACTCTGAGGCGCATGAAGCTTCTGTGGCAAACACGTAAAATTTTCATAAAAACTCGTTTCAATTTCACAAGACAGAAAATTGAAGAATATATATTAAATCTTTACTTTTTTTTGTTTGATTTCCTTAGGGCTCGGTCGAACATTTTTATATTTTTTATTTTGGTTAAACAAACTATACCAAGGAGATGAATGCTCTCTAATATTTGCTTCTGTTGATTGTAGTCTCTTTTGCTTCTTGAGTGGGAGATGTTATGGGTTTTGGAGATGTTGTTTAATCTCGAGAAGCCTGTTTGTTTGTGTAAGCGAGAAATGGAAAATCGTAATAAAACTGATAAGACGTTGGCTACTATGGGGTGTCCTTTTTGTAAGGAAATCCAAATTGTGTGACATGATCGAGTGGTTTACTTTCAAGTCCTCTGTCACTCAAAATGATAAACAATTCTTCATTTCCTTCATACAACTAAAGTTTCAGGGCTCCTGAAAAGACATATGTGAAATGATTTCTAATACAGTCAAAATTTTCAAGATTCAATGCGGAAAACGCATATAAATGTTCTCTTCGTGACTTGTTCGATAGTTCCTCACAATGGGGATCGTTTTCTCATGAAAATTGTGCGGATTGAAGTAAACTTTTTGATATTCCCAAAGCTTGCTCTATATGTCCAAATTAGAATGTCCAATGCAAATAAACTTTAAAGTGATAATGGTTTCGCCAACCTTGCATGCTAGCAATCATATTGAGTGTGTCCAATGACTTCAGAGGAGACTTCGTAAGTTTCAGAGAAAAAGTTTTTTCTTGTCGTTATCCAGCTACTGATGATAAAAATAGAAAACTCAAATTTGTTACGGATTTTATAGTATTGCTCAGCTTGCCAATTAGTGTAAATCTTTTTACTCGTCTCCTATAGGTCATAAATTACAATCGGAGGAAACATCCATCTCTTGAAAAAGTCAAAATCTTGAAAAAGTCCGAAACCGTCGACTTTCAGATTCAAAAATCTCGTTACTTTTTACCTGTCATAAACGTTCAAAGATTATTGATTCTGTTTGATGAAGTGAAATGATGGATAATACCAGCCCAAAAGTTTTCTTGGATTTTTGCGCTCCATCAACATTTTTTAACATCGTTGAATCAACTGTAAAAGATAGACACTGAAAAACAAAGCAAAAAAAACAACCCCATGTAAAAGTCGATATTTAAGCATAAAGTTCGGATTTTCTTTTACTACAAGGGTTACTAATTATTTAATACATCACGCAATAAAGGGAATATTGTTAAATTAAAACAGTTCGTAATAACGAACTGTAAGTAAGGAGCGACCCAGCTCAATAGTAACCGAAACTCTAAAAAAAGGAAATTTGATACCAATTGATATATCAAAAGAATTGGCTTATTGTGCTTATTTCAACTATACAAATGTTATTAAGTTTAGTTTTACTCATCAAAAGCTACGAGCCTGAGAAAATTCGTCTGATTTTCAGAAAAAGGGGGAAAGACCCCCTAAAAGTCATAGGATTTTAATGAAAATCAGACCGTCAGATTCAGTATATCAATGGACCCCATTGTATAGATTTCAAGTTCTTATTTGTAAAATGTGGAATTTTGTAATTTTTGTCAGAAGAAAGATCACGGATGCGTTTTTATAAATTTGTTTTTCCCAGGGGTGATTGTATCGATTCAGTGATCCTAGAACGTCGGTAGAGGGCCCGTTATAATGGAAATGAAAAGTTCTAGTGCTCTTTTTAAGTGACCAACAAATTTGAGGGCAATTAGCCCCCTCCCACGCCACTTTTCCTCCAAAATCGCCCGAAAAAATTTTGAGATAGCCATTTTGTTCAGCATATTTGAAAGGCCGAATAACTATGTCTTTGGAGGTAACATGACCCCTAAAGCTCCTGGGGAAAGGTCTTTAAGTTGTAAAATTTGCGAGTTGTTCACGCATAGTATTTGTTATTGGGAAGTATGCATACTTTTCTTAAGTGGGGACGGGAGGACAAGTTTTCTGTCAGGGGATATTTTGCATGGGAAGAGTTCATGGAGTGAGAAGTTTTCAGGGTGTGAACTTTTCAAGAGAAATTTTAATTTGGGGGAATTTCCCAGAATTTCTATACGAAATTTCTTTATTTATCTTGCTTTGTCTTTACCGATTCAATTTTACATCTGGTAAGGATAATCTTCCGGGGTAATTTTCATAAAGGTTGAATTTTCCAGAGGACATTTCTGTAGGGAGGGGGATTTTTTCATAGGATGGAGCCAGATATTCTGACGCTACTTAAAAAATGATCAGAAATTAAATAAAAACAAGTTCATTAACTGAAAGCAAGGAGCAACATCGAAACTTAAAACGAACAGAAATTATTATGTATGTGAGGGGGTTTTTCCCTCCTCAAAACTTCGCTCTTTACGCCAAATTTTAAATTTTGTCCCAATTCTTTAAAAACGACTCCTGAAGCACAGGGGTCGTTTAATTAGGACAATAATTAACTTTTTTCTAAAGTACCAGAAGACCTGTGCGTGAAAAGCGAAGTGTTGAGGAGGGGGCAACCTCCTCATATACGTAATAATTTCTGTTCGTTTTAAGTTTTAAAGTTGCCCCTTACTTTCAGTTGAAAAAACTTGTTCAAACAACTTCTACAATTTCAAAATTTCCAATTAATCAATTTCAAATTATCAAAAATAACAAAATAACTTGTTATTGTGCTATTATTGTACTATATTACACAATGGAAAAAACATTCGGCTCTTTCTTAGTAATTAAATAAAATAAAAGTTTTTTTTTAACGGAAAGTAAGGAGCGACATTAAAACTTCAAACGAACAGAAATTACTTGGTATATGAAAGGGGCTGCTTCCTCATCAACGCCCCACTCTTTACGCTAAAGTTTGACTCTTTCTCTTAACTCCACTTTTTAAAACAGTAAAAAACTTTAGCGTAAAGAGTGGGGCGTTGATGAGGAAGCAGCCCCTTTCATATACGAAGTAATTTCTGTTCGTTTTAAGTTTTAATGTCGCTCCTAACTTTCCGTTAAAAAAACTTGTTTTTTTTATTTCTGAATATTTATGAATCAATGCATGTCATGATTTTGGCTCTCCGCAGATGAATAATCAAAACGAAATTTGCATGTTTTTTTTTTGATAAATGGCTTTTTCATAGTTTTGATCGAATGATTTTGAGAAAAAAAGGAGAAGGGGAAGAGGCCTAGTTGTCCTCCGATTTTTTGGTTACTTAAAAAGGCAACTAGAACATTTAATTTTTTACCAATGTTTTTATTAGTAAAAGGTATGCGTAACTTACAAATTAGCTTACGTAACAAAATCCTGTATTCTCATGTTTTTATTATGTATATGAGGGGGTTCACCCTCTCGTACCTCGTTCTTTAAACTAAAGCTTAAATTTTGTCCCAATTTCTTAAGAATGACCCCTAAATCACAAAAGCCGTAGAATAAATAGTTGAAATTACTAAAATTACCGTAAAGAGCGAGGTATTAGGAGGAGGTGAGCCCATCATATGCGTAATAACTTCTGTTCGTTTTAGGTTTTAATGCTGCTCCTTACTTTCAGTTGAAAAAAACTTTTTCATATTTATTTTTTCATTGTTTTTTTTTTAATAATGCTAGAAAATCCTGCGCTTCCTTCATGGAAATGTTCTTCCTCCATGACAAGTTCTTCCAAGGAAACTTCCCTCAAAATATCCCCCTCTTCTCACCCCCCTCCCAACCAGAAAATCCCCCAGAAAACGTCTGTACACTTCCAAATAACCATTACTATATGCAAGCACTGGTCAAAGTTTGTAACTTGTAGCCCCTCCCACGGGGACTGTGGGGGAGTAAGTCGTGCCCAAAGGTATAGTTATAAGGTTTTTCGACTACGCTGAATAAAATGGCTATCTCAGAATTTTGATCTGGTGACTTTGGGAAAATAATTAACGTCCGAGGGGTCTAGGTGCCCTCCAATTTTGTTGTTACTCTAAAATTGCAGTAGAACTTTTCATTTCCGTTTGAATGAGCCCTCTTGAAAGATTCTAGGACCACTGGGTCGATACACCCCTGGAAAAAAAAACAAATAAACACACATCCGTGATCTGCCTTCTGGCAAAAAATACAAATTCCACATTTTTGTAGATAGGAGCTTGAAACTTCTACAATAAGGTTATCTGATACGCTGAATCTTATGGTGTGATTTTCGTTAAGATTCTATGACTTTTAAGGGCGTGTCCCCCTATTTTCTAAAATGGGGCAATTTTTTTCAGGCTCGAAATTTCTGATGGGTAAGACTAAACTTGATGAAACTTATTAGAGTTTTGGTTACTATTGAGCCAGGTCAATACCACGGTTACCACGTTAAATTGTTACCACGAAAAACAGTTCGTGATAATAGTTCGTTGCTACGAACTGTTTGAAAACCAAGTAAACTGCTTCTACCCAAGGTGCTTTTTTCTTTAAGTAATGACGACATTTCCAAGAATCCGGCTACAGAATCAATCAATTGTGACATCAGGTCATTATCAGAAGATACGGACGTGACATCATTTCGTAGATGAAGATGAGAATTTTGTGAAAATATACATTGTATTTCAATACCATGTTTTTAGTGCTGAAAAAGGCATTAAATATAGTGATTTACTTTTAAACAAGCACATAAACATCTCTCTAAGATGTTTCAGCATCCCACTTGCGGTGACTAAAAAAAAGTAAACAAGGATATAAAAAGAAGATGCATTATGGCTTCCCATGCGAAAAAGTGATTTTACGTGTTGGTTGAAATTGGGGACTGTAATTCTCCTAAATGGGATATTCGGCTATAGTGATTCCAATGATGCAAATTTTCGTTTCAATCTGACACCATGTTGTTGAATTTCACGCTATTTTTTCGAATTCTCGTAAATTTGTTTTTGTATCCAACTTTTATAATTAATATTCATGGAATCAATAGCTATCGTTCCTTAATCAGGTTAAATTGGCGACTCTTTGTCACTCGGTAGTTTTTGTCAAAAGGACTTTTTTAATTTTCGGCTTACTTTGGGCTAGGGTTCGATCTTTACCAGGTTTCCCCTAAGGGGCAACCACGATGGACAATATTTTACATATCAGAAGCTGATTGGTTGTTTCATCATCATCACTAAAAGCAAGCAAATGCAAGCAAGTGGCTAGTATCGCTAATAGGAGTTGATTCATCAAGTGTGAAAGCAGACTTTTTCCGAACTTTATGATCAATATTTTCTGACAACTTTTTAGTTCTTTGAAGAACTGTAGTTTTGGAAGACAGATTTTGTTCACTTCTTTTTTGGGTGTCTTCTCAAACATACATTTCACCACTACCATCTTGCAGATATGGCTTGAAAGTAAAATATTTCTGTGACATATGTATTGGTTTAACGACGCTTCTTGACTACTAAGGTACTTGTGTCGGCCCTGTAGTGTGTTGCTACGGCTAATTTCAGACTCTGGATCCCGTGGATCTGCCACAGGAATCTTTGGGGCTTATTTGATACTATTGATTTATCTGAGAGCCTCTCCCGTGCAATACATACTATGGATTCCATTATTGACATCTTCAACCCCAACAAAACCTCATTTCCAAATAATATATCGAATTTGTCTATTAACGCCAACTCTGTCTTTTTGGCACTCGATCTTGGTGATCTTTCAAACAGTTCTTGGGAACGAACTGTAAGTAAGGAGCGACTCGGCTCAATAGTAACCGAAACTAAAAAAAACAATAATAATAGATACATCAAAATAATTAACTTTTGTTCTGATTCCAAATATATAAAGCTACTTATCAAATGTGTACCGATCAAAATCTATTTTTCGTTTTTAATTTTACCCGTCAAAAGCTACGAGTCTGAAGAAATTTGGCCGATTTTTGAAAAAGAGGGGAAACACCCCAAAAAATTCCATCAAACTTAATGAAAATCACCTCATCAGATTCAGCATATCAGAGAACCCTACTGTCGAGGCTTTGAGCTCCCATATAGAAAAGTATGGAATTTTCATTTTTTGCCAGAAGAAAGATCCCGGATGCGTGTTTTTTTGTTTTTTGTTTGTTTTTTTTTTCCTGGGGGTTATCGTATTGAGCAAGTGATGCTAAAAGATCAGGAAAGGGCTGCTTTGATCGGGAATCAAAAGTTAAGTGCCCTTTTTAGTGACCAACAAGATTGGAGGGCAACTAGCCCTCCTCTCACGCCCCTTTTCCCCCCAAAGACACCCGATAAAATTTTTAGATAGCCTTTTGAGTCAGCACAGTTGAAAGATCCAATAGCTATAACTTTGGGGCAGTGTCGTGCCAAGTACTTTCACTTTTACTAAAGTACAAGTGGCAATTACTCCAAGAGATTTTTATTTAATTGTAAGTAACAAGTGTTCCTCAAAAATTCTGCTTAAGTAATAAGTATAACGAGTTTTCTGCTAACTTGACCTTTTGTCGTAAATCTTCAAGAAAGACTGTTCAGACACTTGACCGTTGAATGTTAATGAGATGTATTTTTAGAAAACTTCAAGAGTTTAGGGTAAAGAGTGAGGGTTGAGGAAGGGGTAGCCCCCCTTATATTATTAACACCTTTTTTTCATTTTTATGTTGCTGCTTATCTGCAGTTGAAAACGCTGTTATTTTGTTATTTAGTCACTTCTAGAAATACGTCCATCACCAAGTTCTTTTCCTCCGAGAAACCTGGCCATTTTAAATAGTTTGCACACAAAATTAGTGATTTTGTTAGAGGCTGGAGAAGAAACAGATGAAAGATATATTAGCACCAACACCCAAAGCAAATAGCGTGTAGATAATTAATCAGAACACTACTGTTGAAATGGGAAGAATCGCAGATAGGAAATAAGCGAGAACACTCACGCTCAGACTCCCAATTCACCAAACCAAAACTAGGACTGACTTCAGTCTCGAACAAGCTACACAGCCCAAAACAGAAGTTCAAGTAGTATGCACACAATTAGACACATATCTCATTACTTTAAGCTAGCCCATATCCCACTACTTTAACGACCCATATAGCCTGATGTGCTATTGGAGTTACTAGTCCCTCGTATCCGGCTAAATATTTCTATAAAAGTCTTAATATTTTGCAGAAAAAACATGTATATTTTCTCAATGAAACCATTCAATGAGTTTAAGCGCAGCCCTACCGGGTGTACTATTGGAGTTGCTAACACCTTTTTTGTCATCATTCCAAGAATATGCAAACCGGTTTCCAAGAATTTCGCTAATTTTAAGAATAATGTGTTATCTGGTATTGCGTAATCATTCATCTTCCAAGAATATATAAACCGATTTCCGAGAATTTCGTGAATTTAAATAAAGATGCGCTATCTGGTATTACGTACTAAATTCATGTTCTTGGCGAAACAATACAATGAAAAAAAGCGGACAAATATCCTGATTTCCGAGAATTTCGTGGCATGTTTCTGAGAATTTCAAGAATGATATGCTATCTGGTATTGCGTAATCATTCATGTTGCCGGTGAAAGAGTACAATACGTTCTGTGACAGCCCTCAAATCTGATCCTTTGAGATAATTAAATAAAAAAAAACAAATTTTTTTTTACTGAAAGTAAGGAGCGACAGTAAAACTTAAAACGAACAGAAATTACTTCGTATGTAAAAAGAGGCTGCTTCCTAATCAACGCCTCGCTCTTTACGCTAAAGTTTGACTCTTTCTCTCAATTCTTCTTTTTAAAACAGTAAAAAACTTTAGCGTAAAGAGCGGAGTGTTGATGAGGAAGCAGCCTCTTTTTATATACGAAGTAATTTCTGTTCGTTTTAAGTTTTACTATCGCTCCTTACTTTCAGTCAAAAAAAACTTGTTTTTTTATTTAATTTCTGAATGTTTTTGAATCAATGCATGTTTTGATTTTGGCTCTCCGCAGAGGAATAATCAAAACGAAATTTGCATTTTTTTTTTTTGGCTCAATGGCTTTCTCATAATTTTGATCTAATGATTTTGAGAAAAAAGAGCGGGGGACGAAGCCTAGTTGCCCCCCGATTTTTTGGTTAATTAAAAAGGCAACTAGAACTTTTAATTTTTTACGAACCTTTTTATTGGTAAAAGATTTACGTAACTTATAAATTAGCTTACGTAAAGAACTTTTGTATTCTCATGTTTTTATTACATATATGAGGGGATTCACCCCATCGTCAGTACCTCGTTCTTTACACTAAAGCTTAAATTTTATCCCAATTCATTAAGAATGACCCCCTGAATCACAAAAGCCGTAGAATAAGTAGTCGAAATTACTGAAAATACTTTAGCGTAAAGAGCGAGGTATTAGAAGGAGGTGAGCCCCCCATATGGGTAATAATTTCTGTTTGTTTTAAGTTTTATTGCTGTTCCTTACTTCCAGCTGAAAAAGCTTTTTCCCTTTTATTTTTTAATTGTTTTTTTTTAAATAATGCCAGTAAATCCTGCTCTCCCTTCATGGAAATTTTCTTCTCCCATTACAAATTCTCGAAGGAAAGTTCCCTTCGCATATCCCCCTCTTCTCAACCCCTCCCCCAAACCAAGAAAATCCTCCTGAAAACGCCTGTATACTTCCCAATAACCATTACTATATGTAAGCACAGGTCAAAGTTTGTAACTTGTTGCCCCTCCCATGGGGACTGTGGGGGAGTAAGTCGTCCCCAAAGACATAGTTATAAGGTTTTTCGACTACGTTGAATAAAATGGCTATCTCAGAATTTTGATCCGTTGACTTTGGGAAAATAATTAGCGTGGGAGGGGGCCTAGGTGCCCTCCAATTTTTTTTGTCACTTAAAAAGGGCACTAGAACTTTTCATTTCTGTTAGAATGAGCCCTCTTGCAACATTCTAGGACAAAAGAAAAAAAAAACAAAAAAACAAAAAAACAAATAAACACGCATCCGTGATCTGCCTTCTGGCAAAAAATGCAAAATTCCACATTTTTGTAGATAGGAGCTCGAAACTTCTACAGTAGGGTTCTCTGATACGCTGAATCTAATGGTGTGATTTTCGTTAAGATTCTATGACTTTTAGGGGGCGTTTCCCCCTATTTTCTAAAATAACGCAAATTTTCTCAGGCTCGTAACTTTTGATGGGTAAGACTAAACTTGATGAAACTTATATATTTAAAACCAGCATTAAAATGCGATTCTTTTGATGTAGCTATTGGTATCAAAATTCCATTTTTTAGAGTTTTGGTTACTATTGAGCCGGGTCGCTCCTTACTACAGTTCGTTACCACGAACTGTTTGACAACTGAGCCAACAACATTTTAGCATCTAAGCAGTTTTCCATTGATTTCTTGAAATTTATGTCTAATGTAGAAATAGAACGTGAGACCCATTATTTCCTATGGTAAAAGAACGACAAATTACTCAACTGATCTAAAAAGTCATTGATATTATTATGTTCTGAGGAATACATTCTAGGTAATCTATGTATTGTTTCTGGAACGCCATCCAACTGATGTTAAGCGTCACAATATCATAACAAGTTAATTGCGCCATCGATTTCACTATTTGGAGTTTAATATATGGTAAATGCAATCAGTGATTTGTTTTCGGGGGTACCTTTTTTTGGCATCGTTCCGAGAATATTCATTCTATGGGGATTTTAAATGCTTACCGGACAAATTTATTCTTTTGATGGTTAACGCAACTTTTTTTTATCTCCAAAAATTGTAATGACTACAACCGGCCACGTAACATTTTTGTAATTTAATGATCCTGAGCACATCGATTTTCCACTACCGGGGGTTGTGTATGCTTTGGATCCCCACATTCCCATCCAGGACCCCATTCCCCCACCCTCCACGGCCCTACATCCCCCTCATTGGCCCCATGGCCCCACTCACCCCCCATTTTTTAACTGATTTTTTTGGGACTTATATTGGACTTATTTGGAAGAATTATTTTGGGACCTATAATTTTTTGTACGAGCTTTTTTCGGAAAGAGAATTATTTTGGGACGGAATTCTCTTGGATTTAGAAGTAGCTTGATACTTAGAATTATTTTTTGACCTAGAATTTATTGGACTTTTTGATTTTGGGACTTGGAATTTGATTTGGGACTTCCAAATTTTAAGTCCCAAAATAATTCTAAGTCAGAAAAAAACTAAGTCACAGATAAAAATCATTATTAACATTTTCTTTAGTAATTGTCTGAAGTGACGTCACTTTAAGAGATTAAAAATATCAAAGTCCCCGAACTAATTTTAAGTAATAAAAAATCATAAGTCCAAAAAATTATAGGTTCCATAATAATTCAGTCATAAAATAATTCTAAGCTCCAAAAAAATTCTAAGCCCTGGAAAAATTCTAAGTCCTATGTCCTACGTAGGACTTAGAAAGTGATATTCTATACAAACACGTTTGGAAAAAAAAGAAGAAGAAGAAAAAATGGATATAAATCACTACTACCGAACTAAAATGAGATTTTTCTTGTTTTTCAAGAAGGGGATTTAAGCTTCCAGCGAATGGTTTTCAATAATGAGAATTCTTATGAAGCACCCTTTGTTTTGGTTTGATGTCATGTTTTAGGGGTTTCAGGCTTTTTTTGAAATTCTCAAAATTTTGTTTTCATAATCACAAGTTACTTTTCAGTTGAATCTAAAAAAAACTACATCCCAATTAGTGGCAACTGGAACTATTTGTCACTAAACAGTTTCTTATAAATGCATTCTTTAACCTTTGGTTGCTGTGGGCATTGGCTCACTCTTTACTGGGCTATAGCTATTGCTGCAATAATGAATTCCTGCTATTATTACAACTATGAAAGGTACAACCCTGTTAAAAACTGGCTAATAACACATTTTTCTCATAGAAAAGTTCTAAATTATTCGTGATAGCGTTTTCCAAGTGCATCCTAAATTTTTTCTGGACCACAAAGCAAGGATTAATATTTAAATAGGACATTAAATTCAGAAATGTTACACCAAGCAAAAGAGATTTTTACTAACGCTTCACAGCACTTGTTAGCGTCATTTATTCCTCCTTATCTTATCTCAGTTCCCGTTAAATAATTGTGTGTCAGAGATAGCCTCAAAAACTAGAAAACAGTCGGGAAATATATCCTTCTTCTGCTATAAAAGAAGGGAAACAATGACAACGAGGATGCATATTCTCCATCAAATACTTCCTAAAAACTTTGAAAGTGGCTGCTGGAGTTGATCATAAGTATTTCATTTTTATTATTATTATTTTTTTTTTGGTAGTGTGGATAACTGAAGAAATTTTTGAAGTTATTTACTAGTAACGATATGATCTGAATACAAAATTTAATTTAAAGCAAAGATTTAACAATTTTCGTTACTCAGCATCTATTTAAGCTGGGTTTGAACGATTTTATAGCCCTAAAATCACCTATAAGAGCTTGATCTCAACAAAGGATGAATTAAGGAAAAGTTGGCTCGTGCCCTTCCCACTTTATATATGATAGAGGATGTGTGTTAGAGGGGGCAAAACCCTAGAATTCTCACGGAACCCTCAACCACACTGATTGAAAATATGTAGCAGATTTTAGCATGGTACAAGTAAGACTTTAGTATGGAGGGAAAAGAGATCCACTTGGGAACATAACCCGTGCAGATTTAAATTTTATATATGATTCTAATTTCAGTAACATGTAACAACTGAATGAAACAGTCTACAACCCCTTTTCAATAATAATTAAATGAGTTTTTCTGAAAAAGAGATTTTTCAATTAAGTAATTCAAGCTTTTATTTCACTGAAACTTTGATTTTTGTTTTCAATGTTGCAAGCACAAAAGAAAATATTTGTAATATAATTTGTTTTCAATAAAGCACAAATGACCCAAATAGGCTTTAGACTTTTACAGTTAGGGGAGGGTGAAGGGTGCAGTTTCTAGACTTGTTTATAGTGAGTTTTGTTTGTTTTAAGTTTGATTTGAATTATAGATATAAGTTTTACTTGTTTAAACATTTTTTTATTCATTTATGTGAGTGCCAGTTGTATGTTTGTTTGCTATGATTGTTTATTTAATTTTTTTCGTTTTAGGAATTGTTTGTTCTTTAAAAGCGATTTCTGGTCTTTTTGAGTTTGAGTTATTATATGAATTTCTTTCTGCTCGTCTTAAGTTTAATATGGATCTTTACTTTTCTTTGAAAAACGGCTTCTTCGGAAGGCTCTTTTTATGATTAATTTCTGTTTGTTTTTAATTGCCAAAGTTTCAAGTTTGTTCAACATTCCTCATCTCAACATCGGAGTTTTCTTCAACATCAAGTTTCATCTAAGTATCAAAACATCAAAGTGATTTTTTTGCTCAACATTAAAGTTTAAAGGTTTAACATCCCCCTAAAAAAAAACCTGAAAGTAATTGCAAAAAATGCAGCAGCAGTTGTAAGCAGTCGCAGTCACAGTTGCAAGTTGTCGCTATTGGAAGTAGTCACATTTGCAGTCTCAAATAGTATCATTTTCAGCCTCAATAGTTGCAGTAGTAATGGCCCTGAAAGCTTCAAGTTAATACCCTTATCTATTTCTAAAGTACTACAGATGCGCCTTTTTACTAACTTGGACACAGACAGTTTCTTTTCCTTTAGCTCACCTAGGTCAACATATCCCTGAACATTTCCCAAAAATTTGCCTCAATACCCTTAGTCCTTATGGATACACCCAGGATCAAGCATTCTCCCCTTTCCCTATGGTAAATCCATCGAGTGAAAAATATACAGATTGTATAATATACATTCTTTGCCCGGGGGACTATGGGGCATGGCGTCTCCAGAGGCATAACTATTAGACTTAGCGAATCTTTTGAACAAAATGGCTTCTAAAATCTATCTGTGTTAAGAGGATCATTTAAAAGAGCAAGAGAGGGGATGGCTGCCCTTTGTTCATTTTCAACATCCCTCTCAACATACCCTTAACGTTTGAACTTGATACTTGTAGATATTCATTATTTATTTTTGTCGTGTCATTTTGACAACGATCCAGCATATAGTGTGCTTCAATTTTGTTGGGAATCTAAGGTTTTACTTTAAAACCTTCTAAGGTTTTTTAAGGTTTTACTTTAATTTTCCAAGCCTTTTTGGAGACTCAGGATCAAACGTGCCCCCTTTTCCAAATAAAGATCCTTGTTTAAAAATAATGGGCAACTTATATAACTTACAATACTTGCCCCAGGGCCATAATCATTTGGCTTCTGGACTATTTTGAACAGGATGGATGCTACCAAATTTCTTCAACAATTCTTCAAGAACTACTCCTGAAATACAAGAGCATTTGAATTTGGATTAAAAGTGTTTTTAAAGAATTTTAAGACTTTAGTGTAATAACCGAGGGACTGAGGAGGTGGCAGCCCTCTTTATACATGGAATAATTTCTGTTATAAGCTTTCACATTGTCCCTTACTTTCAGTTAGAAATATTTTTTTTCATATTTAATTAATGTTAAGGAAAACCTAGAAAAATCGCCATTTTTGAATCAGCTTCGAAACCTCAAAGCTGAATCAGCCTGAATGACCTCAGCTCACTAGAGCAAGATTTTAAACGGCCCCTTCTTTGCTCGGGCGAGACCTCGGGCCTCAAGCCATGATGAATGTATCAAATAAGTTTGATGGAAACTAAGATCTTTTTCGTTCCAGAGACTTTACAAAAAAATTAAACGGCCTATTTATCTTATGGTTTTAACTGCAGTGCATTTTCAAAAATCATAATGTTCGGTCTTTAGCTTAGGAGTTCATACATATGCTTAAATTTACCCAACTTTCAACATGCATAGTAAAGAAAAGAAAACATAAATGTCTAAGAATCAAACGACGAAATATCAACTACGAAGCAAATATGACCTTGTAAATACATTTTTTGGAATCTTTATAGTTTCAGAAAATTCTTTTATGACACATTTTGTATACTTTGAAAATTTGGCCACCTAGTCTATTCAAAGGTATTCAAAAACAGGTGACGCAAATTGCTAATTTCGGTGTTCAGGGAAATCGGTAAAGTGTATGCAGATTACATGACAGTGCCTCCACATATACAAGGAACCAATAATATATTGCTTAAATTGTTTTATTATGAAAACAGAAATAATTATCATATCTAGGAGAAAAAAGGAGATAGATCTTTGTCGACGTACACCCTCCACCACTAGGAACCAGTTATGTAAATCTTAAGAAATTATTAAACATATGCATTTCCCTAGACAACATTAATGTATTATATTCAGGTAGATGCTTCCACGTAAGGCATTTTGTTTATCAATTAAAGAAAAACACTTTACAAAATTCATAATCTGTTTATTTTAACTTAAGATAACTTAACTTAAGACAACTTAAGATACCAAACATTAAAACCTAAAACGAACAAAAATAATCAATTGTAAGTAATCTATGAACACCAAAATTAGTAATTTGTGTCACCGTTTTTGAATACCTTTGATACTTTAATGCCTTTGATACTTTCGCGTAAGGTATTTTGTTTATCAATTAAAGAAAAACACTTTACAAAATTATTAATCTGTTTATTTAAAGAGATTAAACATTAAAACCTAAAACGAACAAAAATAGTCAAATGTAAGTAATCTATGAACACCAGAATTAGCAGTTTGTATCACCGTTTGTGTATACCTTTGATACTTTAATACCTTTGATACCTTTCATACCTATAGATACTTTCACGTAAAGTATTTTGTTTATCAATTAAAGAAAAACACTTTACAAAATTATTAATCTGTTTATTTAAAGAGATTAAACATTAAAACCTAAAACGAACAAAAATAGTCAAATGTAAGTAATCTATGAACAACAGAATTAGCAATTTGTGTCACCGTTTGTGTATACCTTTGATACCTTTCATACCTATAGATACTTTCACGTAAAGTATTTTGTTTATCAATTGAAGAAAAACACTTTACAAAATTTATAATCTGTTTATTTTAAGAGATTAAACATTAAAACCTAAAACAAACAAAAATAATCAAATGCAAGTAATCTATGAACACTAAAATTAGTAATTTACGTTTTTGAATACCTTTGAATTGCCTAGGTACTCAAATTCTCAAGCCGCTGCCCCAAATCTAGATCCACAGTGATTTATCCGGGTAGCTAAAAACCGACTTCAGCTGCCGGAATCTTTTGTTGTTGACAACTCCAGGAGGAAACAGACAACAGTAGCTGTTATCAAAACGGCTATGACTTAGACATATACTGGGCACAATAGCCTTTAACATAAAAACAAGCAAAAACACTCTCAATAAGTCTGTTGACTTCTTTTCCTGAGGACCTGCTTTGTATACATAAAGTGTTTTAAGTTCGTGGTTCCGCTTGACAAGCAAAGTAATCACATAGATTATTTTCAAATAAGACTAACTTCTCTCTATATCTGTTTTATTACCTCATTCTACCGGACGGAAGTGAATTAGGTTCTTGACTTGTATTTAAAATTTCGATGGAAAAGTATATGACTAAATTTTGTCAAACAGTTTGTGATAACAAACTGTATGTAAAGAGTGACACGGGCCAATGGTAACCGAAACTTTAAAAAACGGAATTTTAATGCTAATGAATCTATCAAAAGAATTGGCTTATTATGCTGATTCCAAATATATAATGTTCATTAAGCTTGTTGTTACCTATAAAGGGCTACGAGTCTGAGAAATTTTCACTGATTATTGAAAAAGGGGAAAATACTGTTTAAAAGTCAAAGGATCTTGGTGAAAATCCCCCCATCAGATTCAGTGCATCAGACAATCCTACTGTAGAGGTTTCAAGCACCTATCTGCAAAAACTTGGAATTTTGTATTTTTGTCAGAAAAAAGATCATACATGCGTTTTACTACTACTACTACTACTACTACTACTACTACTACTACTACTACTACTACTACTACTACACACAACTCACCGCAGCATTAAGCCGCCTGGGGCTAACACAGGTACACAAGCTCCTCTTCCACACCAATATATTCAAAGCCTTCTTCTTTACACTCTCTCAGGAAGTTCCGATTTCCTTTAAATCTTTCTTTATGACATCCTCCCACCCAAACGAGGACGACCAATTTCTGTTTAGCCCTAGACGGTTGGCCGAAAAGAACAAACTTCGGCAATCCCTCATCCTTCATCTGCAAAGCATACCCTAGCCATATCCATCTTTCAAGATCTATAAGTTATATAAGTTGCTTAGTGTTAACATATAAGGTTCTTATGGAAGGGGTGGCCGTCTAAACTTTGGAGGAGGCTCATTTAATTGGAAATTGAAAGTTTTAAAGAGTTTAACACGTTAAAAGATTCAAAAGTGATCGTAAGGTAACCAGCCATCAACGTCATTTTCCTCAAATGCATCAGATCATAAATTTGATAGCCCTTTTCATAAAAATATTCCGAAGGTCAAATAACTATGCCTCCGGGGTTGACATTTCCAGCAACCCCTGGATCAAGGACTATAAGTTATGTAAGTTACCAATTGAAGATGTAAGGATTTTTATTGGAAAAAACTGTATGTTTGATCGTGGGTCTCCTAAAAGGTTTAGTGCATTAAGGGGAAACTTTAAGGAAATGTTTAGAAGAATTCCGAACATAATCAAAACACAATATGTCTTTCCAGTTGTGAAAAAGGGAATGTTATCAATATCTAAAGAACAACTGAGGGTATTAGTAATAATAATAATAATAATAACTTATTTATGCCCTCTATACATACATGAATGTATACAGAGGGGTATAGGAAACAAATCGAAAAAAAAGCAAAATTACACTTCTAATGGAAAGGATGATAACAAATGGTTTCATAGTGCTCATAATAACTTATGAATATATAATAAATAGCTTATAATAGCTCGATAGTGCATAACGATAAAATACTCATGATACATAACACATAAACACTCATAATAATCAGCTTAGTTTTTCTTAAAGCTATGGCGACAGAACTACTAATCCATTAAACAAGACAATTAGGAAAAAAAAATTATACTATTTTCCCTAGATCGTTGGAGAAATCGATCGTTTTGTCGATCCATTTTAACAGTAATATCAAATATTCCGAATTCTCGGATAATATACCTATTTTTGAACCTTAATGGGATTCCAAGAAAATAAACTTCAAAAATGGAACGATGAAAATTACATGAGGTGCAAACATAGAATTAAAAATTACACCAAGCGTTTGCTTATCAAAACGACCTTTCACCCTGACTAGCTGGCCATAAGTTTTTCTAAGTTTTTCCAATACAGACGATAATATCAACTCGTGCGTAGTTTTAACTGTCGGGCTAAAAGACAACCCAGTGTATTTAATGGAATCTGTATAAAGTATTCAGTGATCCCCCCTTAATTGAATGACGCTGGAAATCATTATAATTATTTGCCACTAGGACGAGGTAGGCACCGTATGGCTTGTCTAATTGCGTTATTAAATACAACGGGGCAAAGAACTGACCCTTGTTTTACTCCATGACGCAAAGAAATTCAGTCTGGAAGTGGCCCTCCCAAAAAAATCTCACAGACGAATTACCATACCAACCTGTCAAACACTGGCTTTTAAATGGGTTTACTCCACTACGCAACAATGATAAAAAAGCGTGTTATGCTACATGCTATCAAACGTTTTTGAAATATTAACTCGGCACAAAAAAGGTTGTTCTTTGAGGTTATGATGGTGTTCCATTATTTTAAAAAACACCTCTTCGAAAACCCCACGCCAAGACTACTTACACCACTTACACCGCTTCGAAAACCCAACTGATGGTTCCCCGCTTCACATTATGTTGATAAATATGGGAGTAAAAGATGTTCAAATAATTTACTAATAACAGAACGAAGTGCTATAGGTCTGTATGATGAACATTGTAAGAATCCTTGCCATTCTTGTGTATACAAACTACTTTACCTTCTCCATTTAAAGAAGGGACGTGGTCCTGGGTTACTATTACTTGATATAATAATCTAATATGCTCTAGTAGTTTAACACTACCATGCAAAAGGTGCTCTGGTAACAAACTATCTGGACCTGGGGCATTCCCACATTTTAGTAATCCAATTTGAATCAAAACTGAAGATGGAGAAAAACGAACTACGTTTTTATATGGGTTCAACTAAGAAATATGCTTATATAACAATTTAAGATAACTCGATTCAGTTGATGGTAAGTTAGACGAAAATACTGAAGTAAGCGTCCATACCATTATTCTAGCGGGAATTAAGTTGAAACTTTGGTGTAAGTATTGAAGTTTAATTATTAAGTTGAAACTTTCAAGATATGTTGAGGAGAAGTTGAAGTGAAATTGGGGGCAACGAACCCTCTCCCTTCTTGCCCTTTTTAGTCCCCTCTGCCCCTGCCCAACACTGATCGAAACTTTATAAATTGTCATGTTGTTCAAACTAGTCAAAAGGTCTAATAGCTGTACTTACAGGGATACCATGCCCCCGATAGCCCTGGAACAAGGATTGTAAATCATGCTATTTGCCCTATGTTTACGTGTAAGATTTATCATTAGGAAAAGGGGGAGTATTTGATTCTGACTGTATCTGGAAAGGCTAAGGGCAAAGGATATGTTGTACTAAATCAAAAGGCAATACGTGCATCCAGTTTATCGAAATGGAGAATCTGCAATGTTTCAGGAACGTGTGAGAGTATCAAGTTGAAACTTTCTGGGCATGTTAAAGGTATTGAAGAGCAATTAGAGGGCCGCTAGTCCCCTCACAAGCCCTTTTAATTGCACTCTCTCCAGAAATATTTGATCAAAAGTTTAAAATTAACATCTTGTTCAAAATAGTCAAAAACTCAAACAACCTATGGGGATGACAGTCCTGTGGTGGCGCAGTGGATTTGACCTTAGCTTGGTAATACGGGACCCAGAGATCGAATCACGCTGCAGGAATGCACTGCAGGGCTGACGCAGGGATCTTAGTAGTCAAGAAGCGTCGTTAATTCTTAAATAAATAAAAAATAAAAACCTATGGGGATGACATAATCTCCTGTAGCTTTTGAGAGGAAATCTGAACACAATAAAAACACTGTGTGTATGATGATTGTCAGAAAGACGTCTTTAGAAAATGTTTAGAGGGATTTTGGGGGATTTAGGGGGATTCCCAACAAAATTAAAGCACACTATATGCAGGATGGTTGTCAAACTGAAACATCAAAAATAAATAAGGAGTTTCTAAAAGTATCAAGTTCAAACATTAAAGGCTTGTTGAGAGGGATGTTAAAAAATGAACGAATGGCAGCCACCTCTCCCTCTTGCCCTTTTAAATGATCCTCTTAACACTGTAGAAGCCATTTTTATTTAGAAGAGTCACTAAGTCTAATAGATATGCCTCTAGAGATACCATGCCCCCATAGCCCCCGGGCAAGGAATGTATGTTATGCAATCTGTATATTTTTCACTCGATGGATTTACCAAAGGGAAATATCAGTTCACATATAGCATTCATTCAGTGAACATCTTAACCGGATTTACTCTCACAAAGTTTTGATAAAACATGAATGCATTCGAGGTAAATACTTCTACTTTGCGTCGGACCGTTCATTTAGTGTTCAGCAAGGTTAATTTGCTGTCGATGAATTGCTGATAGATTCAGATGCCAATATTACGCAAAGTGAGTAATTAAAGGAGTTTTATGTGGTAGTATATTTCTACAGTCTATTTTTTCTTGGAGTTCAATTACTATTTTGTATAATGGGAGGAAAGAGGAAGAAGGAAAAATCTGACGAGTTTTTTTCACATCCAGTCCTATTTAAGGAATCTCATTGAAATCACTAGCTGATAGTTTGAGTCTAGTTTTACAGATTGTTAAAGAAAATTCAACTACATTAAATGAGCTGAATGTTAATTTTAAAGGATTAAATCAAAGGATTTCTAAGATCGAAATCTGTATTGGAATCGAAATTGGAGGTGGAAGGTATTAAGCCTAAAGTGATCAGCCTTGAGGTAGAAACCAATGATTTGAAGAGCCACATTTCTGTGCTGGTTGATAAAAATTCTTTACTGAAATTGCAGTTATCTAGCCTAAAGCATACAATGATGAAGCTGGAAAGTAAAGAAACTGATAAAAATATTCTAGTATGGAACGTGACAGCGATCGATACTGTAAATGCTAAGGTGATTTTCCATAGCATAATTTCGTCGTGCCTTGGAATCCATGAGGTACCCAAATACAATTTGTAATTTTCACGACGCAGTAGGCTTTAGACTTATACAGCTAGATAAGGGATCACTTGGCTAAACTTTTATTTTGTAGTGATTTTTGTTCGTTTTGAGTTAGATTTGATTATTGGATCTAAGTTTTACTCATTTTAACATTTATTTTTTCATTTATATTAGTTCCTATCGTATTTTTGTTTATTTTTTTTTATTTCTGTTCGTTTCAGGTTTCATTTATTCTTTAATAGTAATTTCTGGCCATTTTTAGTTTGAATTACTACAGAAATATAGTTCTACTCATCTTCGTATTGATATGGTTCTTTAGCTTTATTTGAAAAATCTCTTTTTCAGAAAGTTTCATTTAATTAATACTGAAAAGGGGTTATAGATTGTTTTCATTCATTTATTACACATTACTGAAATCAGAATCATATATAAAATTTGAATCCGTACGGGTTATGTTCCCAAGTGAATCTCTTTTCACTCTGTTCTAATCAGTTACATATTTTCAATCATTGTGGTTGAGGGTTCCGTGGGACTTTTGGGGTTTCTCCCCCTCTAACACATCCTCTGTCATATATAAAGTGGGAAGGGCACGAGCCAACTTTTCCTTGATTCAACCCTTTCGTTACTGAGTAACGAAAATTGTTAAACCTTTGCTTTAAATTGAATTTTGTGTTCAAGTTCCATCGTTACTAATAAGTAATTTCAAAAATTTCTTCATTTATCCCCACTATCACAAAAAAAAAGAATAAAAAAAAAATACTTATGACTAACGCCAGCAGCCACTTTTAAAGTTTTTAGGAAGTATTTGATGGAGAATATGCATCCTCGTTGTCATTGTTTCCCTTCTTTTATAGCAGAAGAAGGATATATTTCCCGGCTGTTTTCTAGTTTCTGAGGCTATCTCTGACACACAATTATTTAACGGGAGCTGAGATAAGATAAGGAGGAATAAATGACGCTAACAAGTGCTGTGAAGCGTTAGTAAAAATCTCTTTTGTTTGGTGTAACATTTCTGAATGTAATGTCCTATTTAAATATTAATCCTTGCTTTGTGGTCCAGAAAAAAATTTAGGATACACGTGGAAAACAATGTCTTGAATAATTTAGAATGTTCTATGAGAAAAATATGATTTTACCCAGTTTTTAACAGGGTTGTACCTTTCATAGCTGTAACAATAGCTAGAATTCATGGTTGCAGCAATAGCTATAACCCAGTAAAAAGTGAACCAATGCCCACAACAACGATAGATTAAAAAATGAATTTTTAAGAAACTATTTAGTGACAAATAGTTTCCAGTTGCCACTAATTTGGATGTAGTTTCTTTTTTTTGGTCAGGTTCAAATGAAAAGTAACTTGTGATAATGAAAAGAAAATTTTTAGAATTTCAAAAAAGTCTGAAACCCCTCAAACATGACACCAAAACAAAAGATACCTCGTAAGAATTCCCATTATTAAAACCCATTCACTGGAAGCTTGCAATCCCCATCTTGAAAAACAAGAAAAATCTCATTTTCGGTTTTGTAGTAGTAACGTGTCTCCATTTTTCTTCTTCTTTTTTTTCCAAACGTGATCGTATAGAATATAACCAAAGATCGTTGAATATTAACGGAAGGTTCATTTGGACAGAAACTCAAATACCTGGTGCTTTTTTAAAGTGAAAAATAAACCGCATAAAAAAAATTCCTGTGATAATGTGCCGCAAAACATAAATTTTAGGCAAAACACACAAAAAAAAAAGTATTTATGATGTCTTTACATGATAATTTTGCACGACTTCTGTAAATGAGTGAACAGCAATTCTCAGAAAAAAACTTGGTTGCATCAATTCTTAGCCCAAAATTTCGAACCTCTTTCCTCGAACCTCTTATCTGCTTTAAAATGTTGCGCCATAGAGACACCACATTGGAACTCTCAGGACCAAGGGAGCCTTAATTAAGACAAAACGTTAACGAAACAAACCTGGTAGTGTCGATTTGTGAGCCGACCCAAGGTAAAATTGGTTCAATTTACCTAGTCTGAAAGTTTCACACCGATTAGAGAAGAATAATTTCGTCCCATTCTGTGGATCACGAATCCCTACAACCGCCTTTTTTTTTTAGTAAAACCGGTTCTTCTATGAAGCTGGTTGGTCCCTGAATACATGCCAAGTAAGTTGCTGAAAAAAACAGCATATTTTGGCGGTTATGAATCAATGCAATGTTTGTTTTCCATAGTTTTTGTCTTTATCAAGGTCTCTTTGGCTCTGTCTACATGTCCTACAGGACTGCATCTTGATGAAGAAAAAAACACTAGATTTTAGTGATTTTTTTGGTTGATTTGGTGATTTTCTTCAATAATCTAGTGATCTATGTGCCGATTTAGCGATTTATTTTATTAAAAAAAATCAATATAAAAAATCACTGGAAATAGTGATAAATCACTAGGGGTGGCAACCCTAATGCCTCCCAAGTCAAATTCATTCCGAGGAAACGACATTTTTCGATCCGGTTTCAGGTACCTCATATCAATAAAATCAATTTACCTGTGGATTGTTTTGGGTACCTGACTGACTGACTATATCTTAAACACTAAGTTGCACGAAAAAATGTTGTTCAATCCCGCTTTCTAAACAAACAAAAAGCAGGTTCTCTCCGAACGAGGCTGTAGGATGTCGTAAGGAAAGATTTAAGGGAAATTAGAGCTTTTAGGGAAGATGCAAAGATGGAGGCTTTGAATAGATTGGGATAGAGGAGGAATATGCCTAGCTGTGTTGAGCTCAGAGGGCCTGGTGCTGCGGTGAGTTGTTAGTAGCAATAATAATAGCAATCTTCACAACATGTTTGTTTGCATTAAATCTACCTAGCCCTTTTGGTTGCAAGCCTATCAGAGACGTCTAAAACTTTTGGCCTGTTTCTGGTTGTCACGAATGGCAACCCTGAATTAGTTCAAATTTTTTTTTGCATAGGGATATCCCTAGTCAAGTAACTTATGAAAGTAATTTTTAAGTCGTTTGAAGAGCAAATGCAAAGCCCTGTTTTTGAACATACTAAAACTATTAGACTTTTGTTCTGAAATGACAAAAAAGTCAATGTAAAGTACCGAATGATTTATTTGTCCTAGCTGATCTTAAACAAATGGTTTTGGGGTACATTTTTGGGCGAAAGTTTTTTTTTTATAGTTATATCTGTGTATTGGAATCTCCTAGATCCAATAATTTAAAAAATAAGTTTCAACATTTTACAAGCAATGTCATTTCTTTTTTCGATGAGCCGATTTTAAGGGTACAAAAGTGTTCTGTCACTCTCATTCCTTTCCCTCAATACAATATTTGATGTTTTCTTGCCCTCTCAAAACAATGACTGAAGGTTTAGCACGATCATCCAATTCGTTCCTGAAATATAGCAAATATCCTATCTTGATACCTTAAATGTTTTTAATGTCCATGAATTTACTTTATTACTTTACAGCAAACAGACTCGTTACCCAAGTTACACTGGAGCTAATAGTGCAAAGTCTTTCAGGCAAATTCGAGACACACCTTTCTTGGCTTCCATATCCTTTCCCTTTATGAACATAATTTGAAGTCACTCGCCTACTTCTCCCATCCCCCAATACTCAGAGAGTTTCATTTGATCTCAACGAACTATTCCCGAGATGTTAGAGATATGCCATTTGACATCCTGGACCCATGGTTTCTTCCAATTCACATCTGGCCTTCCACCAAGGCAAAATTCAAGGCTTACTTGGTCTCTTGACATGACCCAGAAAATTTCAAATCAATGGCCTGAGTTGTTCGTGAAATGATGCAGATATGCTATATTTAAAAACCTATCACATGTTTTCTTTCGGTCTACATTGCTACTTTACCAAAATAGATTCTGGTTCAATAGGGAATGGAAAACTTTAATGGACTAGACACCAAAATCTTCAAACGCTTCAACTCTGATGCTCCCTCATGCCATGATGTGAGGTGTGCTTGCCTGTTTCCTGCCAAACCCCCACAATTTTCAACTCAATACAAAAAACCGTCTCCAGGATGTTGCACATACGCGTTTTCATTACATAGCAAAGCATAGTATCTTTTGATCTTTGTCGCTATTTAATCGTAATATATTGTTTGTATGTCACTTAGGGATTATAGTGCAAAGCCAGCAGTGAATCGAAAAAAAAACAACACTTTTAGCCCTCCCTTATTTTTTTTTTGTCTTAATTAAGAATCCCTTGGTTCTGAAATTTTAATTGAGGTGTCTAAAGCCTGGAATTTAATAACAGGTAAGCATAAAAAAATTAGTTTTTTTTACGGTAATAATGGATATAATCATGCTTTTTTCCAAAATTTATTGGTCTCATTAAGGTCCGCATGATCTAATCTATTTGCCCTGTAAGTTCCAAACCGGTCGGAGAAAGACTGTTTGGTAAATTTTGGGGGAACACGAATCCATACTTTTCCCTCTTAGGTTTGTTTTGCCTATAATACATGCCAGTAAGCTGCTAGCTTTTCGGAAACAAAAATAAAATTAGGTCATTTTGGACGATATGAATCAATACAATTTTTTTTTTCATAGCTCTTGTCTATTTTATAAGGATTGAGGTCCTCCAGTCTTTGTCTCAGGCTCTGTAAGCATGAGCCGATCTGAAAACACAAATTTAGTTCACCCAGTTTTAGATTTCCCCATGTGGATAAAGCCAATCTTTAAGATACGTTTGTTTTTGTTAAGACCTACTTGGCCATGGGTCTCCGCAGACAGGGGCCAATGGAGCGAAGGCCACCCATGGGAAACAAGAAAACATTGAAAAGATATGTATAAATGAGAAACCCTTCGATTAAGATCTCACTAAAAATAAAGCTCCCATTAGCACTTGCACCGTCCATCCCTCGAAATTTCCTGATGGTGATCATATGCTCGACCCTGCCTTTATTCTTTGTAGTTTACAAGCCTATTAGAGAAGAAAAAGGTGTCTGGGTTCATTTTGAGCACCCAAATTGATGGAGACAACATAAGAATGTTTTGAATGTTCAGCATTATCAAACAGTTCGTGGTAACGAACTGTAGTAAGGAGCGACCCGGCTCAATAGTAACCAAAACTCTAAAAAATGGAAATTTGATACCAATAGATACATCAAAAGAATCGCATTTTAATGCTGATTTTAAATATATAAGTTTCATCAAGTTTAGTCTTACCCATCAAAAGTTACGAGCCTGAGAAAATTTGCTTTATTTTAGAAAATAGGGGGAAACACCCCCTAAAAGTCACAAAATCTTAACGGATGTGACTTATAAGTCACAGGATCGGATCGAAATGAGATAGCCACTCTATTCAGAGTAGTCTAAAAACCTTATAACTATGTCTTTGGGGTTGACTTACTCCCCCACAGTCCCCGTGGGAGGGGCTACAAGTTACAAACTTTGACCAGTGCTTACAAATAGTAATGGTTATTGGGAAGTGTACATAAGTTTTCAGGGGGATTTTTTGGTTGAGGGGAGGGGTTGACAAAAGGGGGATATGTTGGGGGAACTTTCCATCGAGGAATTTGTCATGGGGGAAGAAAATTTCCATGAAGGGAGCGCAAGATTTTCTAGCATTATTTAAAAAAAAACAATGAAAAAATAAATATGTAAAAATTTTCAACTGGAAGTAAGGAGCAGCATTAAAACTTAAAACGAACAGAAATTATTACGCATATGAGGGGCTCACCTCCTCCTAATATCTCGCTCTTTACGCTAAAGTATTTTTAGTAATTTCAACTATTTATTATACGGCTCTTGTGATTCAGGGGTCATTCTTAATGAATTGGGACAAAATTTAAGCTTTAGTGTAAAGAGCGAGGTACTGACGAGGGGGTGAACCCCTTCGTATATGTAATAAGAACATGAGAATACAAAAGTTTGTTACGTAAGCTAATTTATAAGTTACGTATACCTTTTACTAATAAAAACATTCGTAAAAAATTAAAAGTTCTAGTTGCCTTTTTAAGTAAGCAAAAAATCGGAGGGCAACTAGGCTTCCTCCCCCGCTGCTTCTTTTCTCAAAATCATTCAATCAAAACTATGAGAAAGCCATTTAGCCAAAAAAAAGATAAACATGCAAATTTCGTTTTAATAATTCCTTATCAAAGTTTAACCCAAAATCAAAACATGCATTGATTCAAAAACGTTAAAAAATTAAATAAAAAAAAAGTTTTTTTTAGCAGAAAGTAAGGAGCGACATTAAAACTTAAAACGGACAGAAATTACTTCGTATATGAAAGGGGCTGCTTCCTCATCAACGCCCTGCTCTTTACGCTAAAGTTTTTTTACTGTTTTAAAAAGCAGAGCTGAGAGAAAGAGTCAAACTTTAACGTAAAGAGCAGGGTGTTGATGACGAAGCAGCCCCTTTCATATACGAAGTAATTTCTGTTCTTTTTAAGTTTTAATGTCGCTCCTTACTTTCTGCTAGAAAAAACTTGTTTTATTTTTTAATTCAAAGTCAAGAAACTCGGCTGAAGAAAGGTAATTAGAAGTCCTTGATAACCGGAAAAATTTTGGGCGAGACGACTTTTTTGCTTTTTTTTGCGAGATCTTCTTCCTTTGACTCAACTTACGGATATAAGTTACAAGCTTTGAAGAAAAACTATTAAACCTTTTCAGACTAAACAATAATTAGGTACCAAAATTCGACTCCTTCCATTATCCATTTCTATCTACTTTTCTACTCACTTTCATTTTTTCTCATTACTCTTACCTCAAATTAACGCAAAGTTTTTGGCTACTTTGGCTAATAGTGCCAACACTTTTAGGCATATCCTAAGTACATTTTTTTACCCCCGTCCCACCCCTAAAGACACTAAATATGAAGTTACCCCCACCCTACACCCGTGCTTTCTTATCAAACAGTTCGTGGTAACGAACAGTAGTAAGGAGTGACCCGGCTCAATAGTAAACGAAACTCTAAAAAACGGAATTTTGATACTTAACGATACATCAAAAGAATCAGATTTTCATGCTGATTTTAAATATTGAAGTTTTATCAAATTTTGTCTTTGTCATCGAAATTTGAGAGCCTGAGAAACTTTGCCTTATTTTGGAAAATAGGGGGAAACATCCCCTAAAAGTCAAAGAATTTTAACGAAAATCACACCATCGTATTCAGCGTTTCAGAGAACCTAATAGCAAAAATTCAAGCTCCTATCTACAAAAATGTGGAATTTCTTATTTTTTGCCAGAAGACAGATCACGGGTGCGTGTTTATTTAATTTTTTTTTGTTTTTTTTTTTCAGGGGTCATCGTATCGACCAAGTGGTCCTAGAATATTGCAAGAGGGATCATTCTAACAGAAATGAAAAGTTCTAGCGCCCTTTTTAAGTGACCAAAAAACTGGAGGGCACCTAGACCCCTCCCACGCTCATTTTTTCCCAAAGTCAATGGATCAAAAATTTTATGATGGCCATTTTGTTCCGCATAGTCGAAAACCATAATAACTATGTCTTTGGGAATGACTTACTCCCCCACAGTTCCTGGGAGAGGGGCTGCAAATTACAAACTTTGACCAGTGTTTACATACAGTAATGGTTATTGGGAAGTGTACAGAGGTTTTCAGGGCTATTTTTTTGGTTTGGGGGTGGGGTTGAGGGGAAGGGGCAATGTGGGAGGATCTTTCCTTGGAGGAATATCTCATGGGGGAAGAGAAATTCAATGAAAAGGGCGCAGGATTTTCTAGCTTTACTATAAAAAAAACAATGAAAAAATAAAAATGAAAACGTTTTTTTTTCAAGTGAAAGTAAGGAGTAGCCTTAAAACTTAAAACGAACAGAGATTATTTTGCATATGAGGGGTTCTAAAATAATTTAGCATAAAGAGCGAGGTATTTAGGAGGAAATGAATACCTCGCTCTTTATGCTAAAGTATTTTTAGTAATTTCAACTATTTATTCTACGGCCTTTCTGATTCAGGGGTCATTACTAAAGAATTGGGACAAAGCTTAAGATAAAGCTCTTTAAGATAAAGAGCGATGTGTTAACGAGGGGACCAACCCCCTTATATACATAATGGAAATATAAGAATATGAAAGTTTGTATGTTTTTTACTAATAAAAACGTTCGTTTAAAATTAAAAGTTCTAGTTGCCTTTTTAAGTAACCGAAAAATTGAAGGGCAACTAGGCCTCCTTCCCCACCCCTTATTTCTCAAAATCTTCTGATGAAAACTAAGAGAAAGCCATTTAGCCAAAAAAAGAATTAATATGCAAATTTCATTTTAATAATTTATGTGCGGAGAGCCAAAATCAAACATGCATTAATTCAAAAATGTTGAGAAATTAAATAAAAAAAAACCGTTTTTTTTAACTGAAAGTAAGGAGTGACATTAAAACTTAAAACGAACAGAAATTACTCTGTATATGAAATGGGTTGTCCCCTCCGCAATCTCTCGCTCTTTACGCTAAAGTTCGACTCTGCCACAGTCCGACTTTTTAAAAAAATCAAAACTTTAGCGTAAAGAGTGAGGCGTTGAGGAGGGGACAACCCATTTCATATACGGAGTAATTTCTGTTCGTTTTAAGTTTTGATGTCGCTCCTTACTTTAAGTTAAAAAAAAACTAGTTTTTTTTCTTTAATATGTAGCAGGCACGCCATTATGATAGCCTAGTTACACGGTTTCTTTCAACTTACCCCTGTCCCTTCCACCAGGTTAAAATTTAAAGTCCACTTGGCAAATAACACATCCCCTGAAAATTTTCACTAATTTATTTTATCCAATACGAGTTCTGATCAAGAAAAAAAATTGATAATTCAACATTAAGTCTTCGAGCTTTTTAAACTTATAGAAGCAGCAAGATTTTCTTTGACACATTCGAAAGTGCCAAAACCCACATTCCCCCCTCATTGCCCTTCAGATCAGTTGTAAGGTCAAATATGACTTCAACCTGAATTGTTGATCTCGCATACCAAACATGATTTTAAGATCGAATTGGCCAGTTACAACGAATAAGAAATTGGAAATTCTAAGAATGAATATCTGTGGGTAATACCAAGAATAGCGAAAGTAATAGCAGGTACTAGAACTGCTATTCACGGTCTTGTAATGCTTCCTGTTATCTGATAGCTAAAGAAAACCCATGGTCAATTCGTTAAGCTACTAACATAGGAATTTTGAAACTAAAATCACCCTTGTATAGTTTATAATTCATTTAGTCTAGCTGTATTTTGAAATTTGACCTTATGAAGAATCGGCATATTTTTGTATTTAATTAATTGTAAAAGTAAGTAGCTCCTAGTGCTCTTGGTATTTTTTGTTTGTTTTTTATTCCGTGGGTTTTATCTAAAGTTATTAGGTTGTAGGAATTTTGAGTCTTATTTCGTGATGACATGAACATTCGGTCTAAAAAATTTTGATATTATTATAACTGAATTGTAAAAAATTGTAAAATTGTGATTGTAAAAAATATGATTTGTTTTTTAGTATTAATTGTTTCCCTCTTAAAAGAGAAATAAGAATCTTAGTCTTAGGTAACTTAAATATACTCACTGGAATTGTTGTCGACGCTTTTCTAATATTATAAAAGCAAAATTGCTTGAATAAAAGCGAAGCTGTTGTAAAATGTCAGTTTTGGCTTACTTATACTGTCGCTATTAGCCTTGCTCTATTTTTTCTTATTAGCATACTGAGTAATAATGAATTTCGATAAACATTGGGCTTTGTTGGGTACGTAAGCTATATTGCTCTTTGTAAAAATGTTTTTTGAGTTTATTAGTCTTTAAAATATTTTTAGGTATAGTAGTACCAAAGGTCTTTTATGTTCACATTAGTCATTTGGACATTATTTAAACTGGAAAGCAATCAAAGAGTACAAGGAAAAGATTTTCACACACTCTAGTCCATTAACAAGTGTGTTTTTCGAATTAATTGATGTTTCGGGACTTGGTACTTTGGTATTTATCCAGGAAAAGTTTTTAATGCGTCGATGCTCTGCTAGAATTTTCCAGAAGGAGAAATGCTAATGAAGCTTTTGATATTTCCTGTTAAACTTCGTTCGAAAATGTTTAATCAGCTTATCTCGCATTCTATTTTATAGAATTTCAAAGCACCTAAAAGGTTAAATTTGAGACGGCTCTCTTAATTATCTTAAAATCTCGTCACCATTAAAAATCAATTTTGACAGATAATACCATAGTGTAGTGGAGCAAACTTAGTTTTGAGTATTCCAACTTGGAAAATCTTTTTCAGAATTTTGAAATACTCCCAAGGAAGCTTGTTTTCTCTACTTATAAACTAAATATCTTGCAAGAGCCAACTACGAACCCTTTTAGCTTAAAAAATATACTGTTTAGGCATGCAGAAGGAAGCTTTTGAGGAAGCCCAATCATTAAAAAAAACATTTTGTTTGATAATTCGGACAATAAGTTTAAAAAAAATATGTAAAATTAAGGATTTCGCCAGCAGGGTGGGGGCACCTCAAAGAGGGCACCTCCAACACCTCATAGAGTGTATTTTGATACCAAATATCGCAACTCTCATTGAACCTTCATATAAAATAGATTGATTTTTGATGGGAGGGGGGGGATAAATCTGATATCTAATTCTTCTTGATTCTTGGAAATATTTTTGGTCTACACTTTTATTATTGGTATGGGGGGTAGGTAATAGTGCTCCTCCCATTGTGGCAATCTTTTTCTATCTAGCAAAGAACATTACATTCAGTTGCTTAATTGCACAGAGGTGGACAAGTTGAGGTGGAGCATCGAAGACATCACCATATTTTTTTTATGGGAGTTGCAGTTGCTACCAGGAACTTTGTTTTTGGCAATTGCTATGCTAATGATTAGTTTTTTACTATTTATATGCTAAGTTTCAATATACTTGAACATCAGATAACTCTTGCTGCAGAGATTACGATGGTTTTAGCCGCATCAAAAATAAAAAATAAATCACGCAGAATTTCCATCCACATGAACAACGGTATTCCTCTCCTTCCCTCCCAAATTGTATTTTAATAATATTATAAGAACTTACTTAACAAAGCAACTGTTCATCAAAAATTTCGACAAAATATTCAAATTTTGTTCAAAATTTTTAATTAAAATCCGTCATTTTAATTATGGGCTGCCCCTCCTCAACCCATCCTCTTTGTGCTATAATTTGACTTTTTGTTGTAAATCCTTAAGAATGCCTGCTGAAACACGGGAGCCATTGACAAGTTTTTTTAAAGCACTAAAAAACTATCGCAAAGAGCAAGGGATTATGGACGGGGGTCCCTCTCCTATATGGAATAACATTTGTTCGTTTTATGTTCTAATGTTGCTCCTTACTTTTAATTGAAAAAATTCAGTTGTTTTATTCAGTTTTATTCTGACTCGATAAATGTCTTGTAACAAAAATGATCGAATAGCCCTACATTTACTTCCCGATATTGCAATGTCTCTTGTTCAGCTCTTCTGAACAAAATGGCACTTTTGAACTTGCAATTTCTCTTGTTCAGCTCTTCTGAACAAAATAGCAGTCTGGAACTTGCAAATTCTCTTGTTCATCTCTTCTGAATAAAACAGCACTCTGGAACTTGCAATTTCTCTTGTTCAGCTCTTCTGAACAAAATAGCAGTCTGGAACTTGTAAATTCTCTTGTTCAGCTCTTCTGAACGAAACATCACTCTGGAACTTGCAATTTCTCTTGTTCAGCTCTTCTGAACAAAATAGCAGTCTGGAACTTGCAATTTCTCTTGTTCAGTTCTTCTGAACGAAACATCACTCTGGAACTTGCAATTTCTCTTGTTCAGCTCTTCTGAACGAAACAGCACTCTGGAACTTGCAATTTCTCTTGTTCAGCTCTTATGAACGAAACAGCACTCTGGAACTTGCAATTTTTCTTGTTCAGCTCTTCTGAACAAAATAGCAGTCTGGAACATGCAATTTCTCTTGTTCAGCTCTTCTGAACGAAACAGCACTCTGGAACTTGCAATTTCTCTTGTTCAGCTCTTCTGAACAAAATAGCAGTCTGGAACTTGCAAATTCTCTTGTTCATCTCTTCTGAATAAAACAGCACTCTGGAACTTGCAATTTCTCTTGTTCAGCTCTTCTGAACAAAATAGCAGTCTGGAACTTGCAAATTCTCTTGTTCAGCTCTTCTGAACGAAACAGCACTCTGGAACTTGCAATTTCTCTTGTTCAGTTCTTCTGAACGAAACATCACTCTGGAACTTGCAATTTCTCTTGTTCAGCTCTTCTGAACGAAACAGCACTCTGGAACTTGCAATTTCTCTTGTTCAGCTCTTCTGAACGAAACAGCACTCTGGAACTTGCAATTTCTCTTGTTCAGCTCTTCTGAACAAAATAGCAGTCTGGAACTTGCAATTTCTCTTGTTCAGCTCTTCTGAACGAAACAGCACTCTGAAACTTGCAATTTCTCTTGTTCAGCTCTTCTGAACGAAACAGCACTCTGGAACTTGCAATTTCTCTTGTTCAGCTCTTCTGAACAAATTAACACATTCAGAAACAGACTGTCGACGGAAGTTTCTAATTGCCTGCTTGTAATCTTCTTTACACTTGTTTAAAAGAAAAAATATTCCAAAAATCCAAGATTTTTCAGCTGATTACTTGCTTCAACCCCTTCTCGGCCTCATTTTCTTTTATAAATACAAGAAGCACCACCATGGCTAAGTGATAAAGCAGCTTGACCTTCAGTACTCCACGGTGCAAGGATTAAGGAAAGATGAAGATGACGTTATAGATACCGTCAAGTTGTTCACTATCATTGCAAAAGAATAGTTGAAGTCCCCAAATTGTTCGTTTATTCATCGCGGAAAAGTTTTGTGAATGGGGTTGTTTTGCTGTCTCTTAATGTCAATGGTCTATTGAGAAAGATCGACGATTTTTTTTAGCTTGGTAAAAACTGAGTGGAACTATATTTCTTATGTGTTCTGCTGACTCTGGGCTGTATTACTTATTATTTTTTGCTTTAAAAAAATATAAATGCTCATTTAGATTTACCTTAATAGTGGCATAGACTCCTACTAGGAGGCTTTATGTGTTTTCTTTAGCCGTTTATCTGAAGACTATTCTTTGTGTTTTTTTCTACTCCTTCTCCAACGCCATACACAGGCAATGATCTTACTAACTAATCCCTAAACAACTGGTATGCATGAGAACTATGTAATTTTAATATTTTTGCAGGAATGTAGTCGAAGGGGTAGAATATCAGGAACATTTATATATCTTCCCTTCCAATTCATTTTCATCTACTTAAAAAAAGAACTACTTAAGATTTGTTCTTTTTTTTGGAAACTAGGATTTGTTTTTCGGCAGGAAAAAGTACCATCCCTGTTTGTTACTTTTAAGTGTTCTTAAGTCACCCACTAGGCGAAAGGCGATTCTTTCTTATCCCTTTCTATCTATTTTCCGAATTCAACTTTTCCTCTTGTGATATTACTACCAAGTTTGTTGGCTTTTTCTCTTATACGCTCGACAATGTTTAGATCAAATACGCGACTAACGGGAAAAAAACGGGAGGAAGGACATGCATAAATAGTATTTAAACCTTTTTTATATAACTTGTTTTCCCTTAAAACTAATCATTGGAGCAAACGCTTGTCTACACATTTTTTTTTTTTTTTTTTTTTTTTTTTTTTTTTTTTTTTTTTTTTTTTTTTTTTTAAGTGGGGAAACATAGATCTCTATTATTTATTTGCTTTCCCAAAACCATGAATACTCATCTAAGGCCCTTTTCCAAGCATAGAATATTTTTTTTTTTTTTTTTTCAAAACTAAGTGACATTTATCTATTGGGCATATTTGCATGTTTCTGAAGAGTAATTTGAATTTTCTGAGGAAACTGCCAATTCTGATAAGCAAAATCCAAGCCCTTTATTTTTCCATGATATATAATTAGTCTTTTGTGCTCTATTATTAAAAATCTTTTACTACAAAAGAAACTCCTATTAAAAACTGTGGTCAATCTCTTTCTTCAATGAAGCTTAAGACATTCAAGAGAGAGACATGCAGATTCTTTTTGTATCACGACACAATGTAACGATCTTTGTTATTGTATTTTGTGACCTTATTTAGAGATTAGTGGTGGGTCTTAAAGTAGTCCTCCTCGTTTCCGAAATTATGCTAATCTTTTGCTTTTTCTATAGATAATATTTTTGGGAGCTAGAGTCACTATACAATTAGTTTTATCAAACATTATTTTGCCATTATTTTTCAAAACTTATGACTCGGGCTGCCAAGATAAGAGTGCATCAATGAAACTATTTTTTTTGGCTTTGAAGCATTCGCCATACCCCGTTATCCTCTAAGAAATACACTCCTATTTTTTAGTCAGCCAATAGAAAGTATTATTGGGGCTGGAAATTACATGAGGGCCCTCATAACACAGTGCAGCCCAACGTTTTCATTGAAAGGTTTAGTACTTTTGTTTATCATAAACGTATTAAGAACGTTGGCTCCCAATCACTGACGTTTTTTTGACCCAAGGGAGACGTCATAAATTCATCTTGACTGATGTATAGAATTAGGTTTTGGAGAATTTTTCAATTCGAGCTATCAAAACAATAGTTTGTCAATAAACCTAATTCTTTGTATGGCGACTTTACACTCGCCCACAATACTGGTGTAACGCTGGCTTAACGAATTCGATCGTGTTCAATATTTTTTGCAGTGGGACAAAATTCTTGTTTCCGTTGTTTTTCAGCACAAAATCTATGCTCTACGGGAACTAATTATGCAAGATTGTGGTTTCATACTTATAGCTTTTGACTCGAGATTAAAATTAGAGCACATCAATGAGCCAAATGATCATGGAGCACTCACCCGCAATGCTGTAAATAACTGATTCAAAGAATTCGATCGTGGTTAATCCTCTTCGCAATAGGACAAATTTCTTGTTTCAGTTGTTTTACGGCATCGATGCTTTCCAGGAACTGATTATGCTAGATTGTCATGTCAAGCTCATAGCTCGAGCATTGGCTCACTGTGCCCATCAATGAATCCAGTTCTTCGTATGACTATGGAACTTTAGCTAAAGTGAATTACTGATCTAAAGAATTCGATTGTGGTCAATGTTATTTGCAATAGTACAACTTTTTTTGTTTCAGTTGTTTTTCAACACAAAATCTATGCTCTACGGGAACTAATTATGCAAGATTGTGGCGTCATGCTCATAGTTGTTCACTCCGGATATTAAAATTAGAGCGCATCAATGAACCAAATGATCATGGAGCATTCATCCGCAATGCTGTGAATAACTGATTCAAATAATTCGTTCGTGGTTAATCGTCTTCGCAATAGGACGAATTTCTTGCTTCGGTTGTTTTGACACACGATATCAATGCTTTCCAGGAACTGATTATGCTAGACTGTCATGTCATGCTCATAACATGAGCATTAGCTCATTGAGCGCATCAATGAATCCATTTCTTCATATAGCTATGGAGCTTTGGCTATGGTGAATAACTGATCAAAAGCATTCGATTGTAATCTATGTTCTTTGCAATAGAAATTCTTGTTTCAGTTGTTTTTCCACACAACATTAATGCTTTACCTGAGCTGATTATGTCAGGATGTCGTGTCATACTCATGGCAATTTTGTCACTTCGTCATTTTTCCCTAACCAATCTGTTCATTTTGAATTCTATATAATTCATAAAACGACATAAATAGGATTGTGTCGATTAGCGTAATTTAATGTCGAAATTGTCTTAATGTTGTTCAGAAAAAACACGATAAAAACGCATCAAATGCTTCATATAACATCAGGACAAGGAACGAACGATGAATCTATGAATATAAACTTGATATTTAATACTTTATGGAACTTCTGAGACAAGGCGAATCCAACAGAAGATGCTCGCGGGAGACGAAAATTAAAGTAAATGCTTGCCTTTTCTGACGGAATTGTCATTCATCAAGCTTCAACTGTGTTTGAGCAACATAAGGCAGCCAATTCTAAGCGACAGACAACTTCAAAACAACATGTAGCTCTAGTTTGATACTCTAAGAATAGTATTTCCGAGCATGAAAAAATGGACGTGGTCAACTATACACTGGTCAAATGCTTGTTTCGTGAGGGACTGCAACTGTCTAGAAAATAGTTGGGAATCTTAGTAAGTAACATGCACGTCAATAGATTCTGCTTTGTGTGGTAATTTGCAAGTTTTAAAACGTACCACTTTGAATCAGTCATTGAAAATTACTATGGTATTTTTCTATTATAGCGCCATTGTTAAATTCTTCATCTAAAAGAACCCGTTTCTTTGACTAAAACTACTGAAATATCACAAGTTATTATAAAAATATTATACTTTAGAGAACAAATTTGGGCTATATATATTTGGGCTATATATACTTTACTCTTAAAAGTCATTTTCGTCTTTGATTTTAATTGAGTTTGTGATTTCTTTTTCTTCGCTTAGTTCTGAGGTAGGGTAGCAGTATTACATATGCCATCTGAAATTTGATAGTTCTGTCATGCTAAAGAGATGGAAGGTTTTTTCCTCTTTTCTTAGTAGGGGAATTTAAGGCTCTTATGGGAGGGATGGCTGTATAAGCTTTAGAGGTGGCCGGCTCATTTTGGTTCCCTTTTGAAAGTCAATAGTGATGGGGGTCAACTAGCCCCCCCCCCACCCCCCAATTACACCTCTTTTAACCAGCCATATCTGATTAAAATTATACGGTGGTAATTTTGTTTAAAAGAGTCCAAAGAACATATAATAATGCCTCCAGGGTCGGCAAAACACTGGTAGCCCTGGGGCAAGGGCTTTACGTTATGCCTTAGGGCTGATAAGGTTTTTATGGAATGCAGGTAAAGGTATGCATGTTCGCCTACAAACCATCAGAGCCTGAGGGTGGGAGTTGTAAGTTATAGCCCCGAGGGAATTTAAGGTTCTTATGAGAGGGATGGCTTTATAAACTTTAGAGGTGGCTGGCTCATTTGATTGAAATCGGAAGTTCTGGTGCCCTTTTAAAAGTCAATAGTAATGTAGGTCAACTATCCCTCCACCCCCCAATTACCCCTCTTTTAACCAAACACTTCTGATTAAAATTATGAGACGGTAACTTTATTTAAAAGAGTCCAAAGAACATATAACAATGTCTAAGGGTTTGCACAACTCCCGGAGCCCTGGGGCAAGGGCTTTACGTAATGCTCTGGGGGCAGATGAGGTTCTTATGGAATGCATGTAAAGGTATGAATTTTGGCTTCTACGTTCCCTAAATCTGAAGTGCATTAAGGTGAGTCTTTCAGGGAATGTTGAGGAGAGTGTTGAACTAAAACATAACATATTATGTGTATAAGGGTTGTTAAAAGCATATGGGTTGTTAAAAGCATATAACTCATGAGTAACTGAGAGTATTAATTTTAGATTTTCTGGAAATGATAAGGGAGATGATCAAGTAACCAAAACGGCAATATTTACACACTACTATTACTACAACTATTGCTGCTTCTACTTCTACCACAAGTAATATTGCTACTATCACTGTTATCACAATAGCTACTACTTCTGTAGCGAGTACTACTAAGTCCGAAGATTATGAAAAAAATATCTGAGGAAACGCTGAGGGGAAAGTTGAACTAAACTAATACACACTATGTGTATACAAAGCGCTGATACATGCGTTTTAGCAATATTTTTGGAACGGCTGATCATATCAAGAGGAAACTTTAGGGGCATCACTAGTGAGATGTTTAGCTGACCAAAAGGAAAAATGAAAATAAAAATTTTCAGTAAAATGCAAATTATTTTCTGGTCTTGGGAAGGCCTTTAATAGATATTGAGTGTTGATGTGTGTACAGGTGGTGCAGCTAATATGAAGGTTCATAGAGTTTGACTGAAGTTATTGATAAAAACGACAAATTAATCAGCGCAACTGATTCAAGTCATTAATCATATCTAGTCACTTTCTTTGAAACACTCAAGGGCTGCGCTCAATGAGACACAGAACGCCGTGGTAAATGGTTTGAACATTATAAATTCACGTGAACCAAACCTTTAAATGCTTTGACTTGTTTGTCAGAACTCGGCTTTGGGACTCGTAACTTTGTTTTGCATACTTAAGTGTCAGGTGGCTGTCTTGTCAAAACAGGTTGCTTGGACCCTGAAAAGAAGTTTATGTTTTGCTTAAACCTCAGAAATATACTTGTGAACCGTGCATTCATGAAGAGTATTTGTTGTATCGTATGTTTTATAAGCATATTTATGAATTCAATGAACTGATTATGAACTTCGAGGAAGAAAAGTAACATATTCACTTCCATTGACACACTGCGAGTTTTAACGGCAAAAATATATCTGCTTAAAAAAACTCTCCCACTGGATGTTTTGGAATCTTCACATGAATTTTATGCTTCTATCCATCGAAAAATTGACGGAGTTTTCAATCTTCTCTAATATCATAGCAATGATCATCACTCACTTGAAAAATCTGGAAACGACAGTCTCGGATACTTTCCTGAAAATTGAAATGGATGCTGCTTGATAGAACTGGACATCGATCGTTTTTGTGATTGAATTTTCTATTCGAAATGACAACATTTCTTAATGTTGTTTATGAGTTTAAAGAATGGATGTATACTTAAAAGAGAGCGAAGATTAATTTGTTTAGGATATTCAACCTAAAACGAGCAGAACTTACTATCGATGAAGAAATGCATCCAAGAAAGAATAGATACTTTTACCACCGAAATTTTTTGTTTTGCCACCCCTGACACCTCTGAAAGACTAGGGTCAAATTTGTGCTTTAATGAAACCTAAAGAAGAAGAGTTTAAAAAAATTCTATCGAGCCAATTTATATTCCGTTATTTCATATGATTTTATTTGAAGGAAAAGAAAATTAATTGACAGCACAATAGAATAAATTCAACGAAACAGATAGCTATAAATGTACTGATATCGAAAAATATTCCTGGAACCTTGAGCAGTGTTTAACCTATAAATGTAAAAAAAAATTGTTCGAAAAATGTCTTTTCAGTAGAGCAGAATTACAGTCTAAACTTTTGTTGTTCTGGGGTTAAAAGGGGTACCCATTGACCCTACTTTGATCTCTTTTATCAGACAGATTGAAAATCCTTTAGATTTCGTCGTTGCATTATGCTTTCATCTCAACGAGGTGTGACGTGCAACTGTTTGCAAAATATTTATTTAACTTGTTTTGATTTTGAATATTCATACTATATAATTAGAAACAAATTAGTAATCAGCAGGCACAGGAACCGTCAAATAGTATTTTTCGTGTAAATCAAACACCGTTTGTAAAATATGTACTTAATATGTTTTGATTTTAGAAAATCATACATCGGCTTGATTATTTTTAATGGTTAATCAAATGATGGGAATAAAAAAAAGTGCAAAGTACGTACTTTTTCCACTTGGTGGGTGAGTTGTGCCGGATTGTGCACCCGTTCATGGGTTCTACTATGGATACAAAATTATATCGATTTAAAATTCTTCTGTGATTAATTTGACAGGCTTGAAGACCAGCTTTCTATTGGAATATATCTACGAAGTCTTTGTTTTACATTGCTTATTTGCATAATTTGGGCTCTTATTTTGGGACTGCACATACCATGTCACTCCCAGAGCTGAATATTCTGTCTAAAGTTTCTCGGGTCAAAGCAACTAAAAAAAAAGAATACTTTTTTCGTCCATAGAAGAGATTCAATCGGTAGTGACAAAAACCTTGCGAGAAGCCCCCAAAACGCTTTTCAGAGCGCATACCGTTCATGGCAGAATCACTGAAAAATGTGAAGAGGTTCAAGAACAGTATTTATGTTTGAAATTTTTTTAATGCTTGCAAAAATACGCTCAATATATCGATTAAAAAAAAAAAAAATGTTGTATTACTTTCGGAATGTGCCCTATAAAACAAGACAAACAATACTGAGTAAAACGAACCTCCTGATATATTGAAAAATAAATTATTTGAATGTACGTTGAACAGAACTCTATAACACACAGATTTCTGTGTGTCATTTCTTTTTTGGCTTTGACTGCAGTAAAAACTAAAATTCAAAACCAGTTTCAGTCATTAAGCTCTTTTGTAGTGGTTGTCAGCTGCATACATCTTAGCATCAAATCTTTGATGTCACAGATTGGAAATGTAAGATCACAAACACACATTAGAAAGGTTAATACGCGCCATTATGAAAGTACAGACTTTTCTTTGAGAACTTATGTGCAGAGTGTTTTGCAGGTACAGTCATGAAAAAATGTTGAAACCCCAGCTGTAAGAGGTTTAACAGAAATTAAAATCTCCGAAACCGTCTCAAAGATGTCACAATTTAAAATCTTTAAAACTTCATATAGAGATCTAAAAATAGTCTAAGGCTGTTCAGATGCTATTGTTGACCTAGAATTTCTTTTACTATCGTGCAACAAAGGAATAAAGTGGATTTTAAGGATTGCTAAAACTAGCTCATTGCAATTGTTTCTCTAGCTTATCTGCTCTTTTGGAAAACTTTTCTTATTTGTTTAAACATTTGAATTTACTTCTAGATCAAATATATGTGGGATTTCGGCCAGTAGTAGGATGATACGCCAGCATTCTCATCCTGAATCTTCATGTTATCATTGCAGCATTGGCCCACATCAGTCTCTGCGTCAACTTAAAGATCACGGAATGGCTAGTGAAGGTCTTGCTGTTATTGCAGCAGAATCTGTTAGAATGAACGGTGGATTAAGACCTTTCAAGCAGGTAAGAGTCATAAGCTTTTCAAAGAAGTAAACATCATTTTTTTTGCTGCTATTTTGGGAAAACCTAGGCTTTTATTGGTATAGTCCGATAAAATATTGTGAATAAAAGCCTCGTTGAAATAATATGAGTATTCAAAGTGGTATAAGACTGGTCTTGAAATGGCAAGAAGAACACTCGCTGAAGTGTAATATTTTACTTAAAAACATCTTTTATTTGGGTAAGTATGTGTCTTCGTCGACCAGGGCCACATATATCCGTTGAATGTAATACAATTTCAGTGTACAGTTATGAATCCATGTTCAGTCCTCAGCAAATAATTTCTTTATTAAGCAAAATGTTACCAAAAACAACACCAGTGAAAATTTTGAAATAAGTAATTGAATAAAAAGTAGAGATGTTTAGAACATTTCATCTCTTCAAATGATAAGGGGCATGAATTGTCCAATCTATCCCGTTTTCAGTCGTCCTGTTTTTTCTCACCTTTGTTGGAGACGTTTTCTCTGCTGTACTGAAATACACCTACATCCCCACACCTCTTCTTTAATGACTCAGCGAAAGGAAAAGGATTGGGCTTTTAGAAGAAATTTTCTGAAAGTTGCAAACATTTGTTTTGCATGACAATACATCTGAAAACCCTAGGTTATATCTATAGGCAGTCTAGATGTGGCTGAATTCAGTTAATAAGATTTTGATGTCCTTTAATATACCACTGTTGCAAAGGGTGATATTTGGGCTTTTATTCTAGAGCTTGCAGACTTATCGAAATAGAGCTAAAACCACTGTTATTAAAAGATCTTAAAAGATGGCTAGGATTTAGTTCTTGTAATTTATTAGAATTCACCATTTCTTCAATGAAAGCTTGAAACCCGAGGTGATGACAATATTTACATATTTTTTAGTATATTATCACAAATTTTAAATTTTGAATTTCATTTTATTTCTCAGTAATTTCTCAAATGGCTCCCAAAAACCATTTGTTGGCTCCCCTGCCCCTGATTACCTCTTTATAATAGCAATGATAATAATAACAATATGAGTCTATTTTCTATTTTTATCATTAGGGGATAATTATTTATCTTATTAGTTACTGATTTTTACATGTTTATTCATTTTGAAAATTTTTTGCACTTGTGTATTTTTGATTGAACTGTTCAATCAATAAACAAAGGCTATTTTAAGCACAAATGTTATTTTTCTGATTGACAGCCTATGGGATCATAACTTCATTGCGGAGTTACAACCTCTCAGGCTGAGAAATAATGCACTAGTGTAGTTTTTCTCAAACTGTGATCTGCGGCTTTCTGAGGAGATATGGTTTCGTTATAAGGGTGACACGAGACATTTAATTAAACAATTTGACACATTTGTCGGAATGCCCTAATCCCGAAATTTTGCACCATTATTCTTTTATGTTGATAAAACTCCATTGTTTTCTTTCCATTTCTTGCTCTCTCTTTTTTTTTTGTTGAAACAGCTAGGTCCAACGATTTCTGTAAACGCCCATCATTCTAAAGGGATTTTATATGCGCACACTAATCCATCTCATTTGAAATAGCTATTGCGCAAGCGCAGCTTCCCCATCCGCATTATAGTGCCTTAGTGCATTTGCATGTCGGTTGTTGGATTTCTATTCATTCGTTGTCACTATCTTTTCTAAGCAGCTCTTTCGGTGTCATTTTAAAACAGAGTTATTGTATTTGTGTTTATGGAATCAGATTTTTGATTCTGAGTGCTCGCACCAGTTTTGACTACCTTAGTAGTGTAAGGGTTAAGTTAGTTCTTGACTTTTTATATTTATTCAAAAAATTGACGAATTCTTATTAAACTTGATTAATCAAGATTGTACTGAATCCAGAAAATGATCTACAAGCAAATGGCAAGGGTTCCTAGAAGTGGAAATAAATATGACGATAATTTTGTCGCTTTGGCTGTACTTAAACAAAGAAAATGAAAAATTCTACGTATATCAATTCCGAATCGGCGCTGGTTTTTGACTTCTTGGCAGTTGCAGCAATAGAAAATATGTCATGAGAGTTGCAACAAACAAATTGTATTCCTAGATTTTAGAAGGTGTGCAGTGAAAAATAAGACCATCCATTCCATTAAAACTACCAATCGCTAATCGACGTTAAATTTTTTTTCAATTGTGTTGCGAGAGCAACACTTTGGTTTTGTCGTGGTTTTTTTTTTGTTCCTAGCACCCCGATTTCAGCTTATTGCTAGAAAGTGGTAAGGGTCTAACCTCTGCGGTTTTTACGGAAAGTGTGGACCTTAGGCCGGATTGATGAATATGACTTTACATTTTGGAAAGCTTCGTAGAACTCTTGCCTGGGGCCAAAAAGGATGGTTTTTGCTTGTCCTTGAGCCAGAGCCTATAGTGTGTGAAGTGAAGAGGAGTTGTATAGCCTATGTCAGAGAGGACTATCTGAAGTTATGCAGCCAAGCTTTTGTTTCATCAAACCATGTTTCTGCTTTCGAGTGGAAAGCTCCGTTCTAGCAGGCAAGCAGGCAGGCACCAGTTTCAAATTGAAGATGGACTAAAATCTATAAGTGTTAAATATATGCTACAGTTACCCTGCCCCACAGCCAATATATCTTCTTTTAGTGATAAATAGAAAAATTTAGAGAAGCAAAAAAGCGGCATTTTCCCACTGGTCCGAAAGTGCTGCCATCTATTGTTTCTACCCATTTCTGTTCGTGATCTCAGCTGAGTTTATCATTCGGTTTTTCGCACTTGGGATTGCGGTAGAGAAATGGTATCAGATGTGCCTCTTAAACTTTAAAAGTTCTCTCATTGCTAAAGAAATTAGAGTTTATCCTTTGCTCCTTTCTAAGTGATGACGTGAGAAAGTTGGCCTACGGCAAAAAAGTCAACTTTTGAACTAAGACAGATAGATTTTTTTTTCGACGGCAGTCGAAAAACGTCGACGTCGACGGCAGTCGACGGCAAGTCGACTTTGATCAGCTCATCTTTTGATGAGCTGATCAAAGTATATGTCATCCATTTTTTTGTACAAAAATTCCTTCATGAGATATACCAGTTTGAAAGTTTAAAGGTGTTGACAACTTCAGTAGTAAGGTACACACTGAAACCAAAAATAGGCCGATACCAATTGTGAGACATATAGGGGAGTTGTAAGCAACAGTCGGCTGTTAGCTCATAATCATCCTCGGCAATGAGGGGTTCGCAACTCTTACTAGTTGGTGTACCTATTTTTTGTTTCCGTTGTATTTCATGGTAAGACCAATTTGGTTCCAGTGGTAAAACATGTAGGGGACTTGTAAGTAATAATCGGCTGTAAGGCTACAATCATCTTTAGCAATGAGGAGTTTGCAGCTTTTGCGAGTTGGTAGTATGTATTTTAGCATCCTTACAGATTAACAACTTCAGCGTTTAGTCGCAGCGAGGAAACAAAACCAAAGTGTTGCTCTCGCAACACTTTACTCGGCGAAGCCGAGCAAAGGTAGCCGCAACACCTCACGTTGCCCATGCAAAGTAGATCTAGTTTAAAATTTCGATTCGATCCACATTGAACCCTTGTTGAACGAATTTTTATCATGACCAACCGCTGAAACTGTCCATATTCAATATTGTTATTACCGTAATAGATGAAATTAGATATTTTATATTATTCAAAGGAAAATAGGATCCATTTATAAATGCTTTTAAATGAACAATAGCTTTTAAAAAGGTAAGTTTTACAATTTTTTAGGAAGATCAAATAGTTTGAAAAGAATCGGACGCATTCACGGAGAATTGGTTGGAAAATCGCCGGAAGATTTGTGGAAAATATAACGTTTTAAGGGAGTCATGAACCACAAAAGATTGAAAACCTCTACTCTAGGGATAAGTTCAGGTCTTTCGAAACGTATTGGAAAATGTAATTTATTGTAAAATCATACAAAGATGTTGTCAACACCTTTGCGACTAATGAAGATATTTACTTGGAAAAATGTATGAATATACAGTATTCTTATAAAATTTAATGTACTTGGCGCTTAAGCTTTTATCCAGCATTATCCTAACGGCAGGGGCGAGGCTACAGTATTTTAACTGGGGGGGGGGGCAAGGGGGTGATATTGGAGTAGGTGCTATTCAAGCAGTAGTGAAGAAAAGCAACTATTTAACAAACGCACTATTTGGTGAATTCAAAACATTACGCAATACATTAAAACAACAAACACTCATTAAAAAATCATGCATATAAATGCTGGTGCTTGGCTTTTACTATAGCTATAAGCAATGATCTGCTGCAGAAGCATAGTGTAATCAAGGTTTCGGGTGGGCTAAGGTAAATGCCGTCTACACTCGGATTCTTCAGCCAGATTTATAATTCCTATTTTTTTATGTTTTTATGTTTATAATTCCCTTTACAAGCAAAACTCGGTCTCTTAGTGCTGTATAATACAGATAACAATAGAAAAAGAAAATGGGCTGGTAAAGCTTATACGTGCACACAAAATTTCTAAACTGGGAGAAAAATATATGTGAGAATTTTGATCTAATTCACTATATCCTACTCGCAACAGATATGTTGTACAACATGCTGATGCAGAGATAGATGTCACACAAGTACCGCTGACGTTTGAAATGTGACTAATGACAGTAATAATACTCAATATATTTATGTCAATTCTTTTTTGGGGCTGGTTTAAGGAAAAATACTTAGAAAAGTAAAAATAGCAAGAAATTAGCATGATTTTGTACACAGAGGCAGTTCTACATTTATGGGTTATTATGTGAATCCGAAACTTAAGGAATAGAACGTTATCAGCACTTATTAGGCATTTCAATGACAAATAAGAGAGTAAGAGTTTCAATGAAAAACGGGAAATAAAATTGAAACAATTAGTGATTCCTGGAGCGGATCCCCCCTATATCAAATTCCATGACCAGACTACAATCGCTTTGACCTATCTGTTTGTAGTAAAAATATCATTATAAAAAGCACCAAGTCTTATTTTCAATTATTTTTTTTTTCAGTCAGGAAATTATATTCACTGTATATCTACCTTCTTATTCTTCAATGATTCCATTTCTGTTCTATTTACAGATGTAGAGGGTACAATAATTTCCACTTTTGAAAGTTTTAAAACAAAAGAATCTAATCTTGAACTGGTGGATTTTAGGAAGTAAAAGCACCTTAAATATTAGGGGAAGAAAATGACCTAAGCAAATTTGACGAAAAAAGAAGCACAGGACATTTTTCAATTTTGCCATAAACTAGGCTCACAGTTTTAGTTGATGATAAGGTTTCAAAGGCAGTATATTTAGAAAAATATTACTTTGGAATATACTGTGAAATGTAACGGGCCCCAATTTATGTTGTTTTCCTTTTGTTAAAAACGAGCGTGGATTAATTAAAAAAAATTATCTGCCGAGAGTAAAGAACGAATATGACACTTAAAACAAACAAGAGTTGAATAGCTGCTTAATAAATAAAAGCTTTTCCCAAAATATTGGTGGCAACTCCCCCCTCCCCCCTTCAGCAGAGCAGATAAGACAAGACTCAAAAATTGTTTCATATTTTTGAGTCTTATGTAATACACACAGCTACTTGGCTCAATAGACTCAGCTCAATTTATTATCATTAATTCACATTTAAAACTTTATTAGTTTTTCCCATTAGATTTGAATTAGAAAGTTACTCTGAGGAAAGACAATTTTGCCAAATCTTGCTGTAACAGAAACAGTTCACTGAGAGTAACATAATGAGGTTTATGTCAAACATTCCCACATAAATCATTCCTAACTTTTAATGAACCTTATCTTACCATCAGAGAACATGAAGGCCGAAAAGACAGCAGCTGTCTTTCATCTTTCTAAGTTCAAAAAGTTTTCAAACAAAGTTTTTTTTTTAACTCTATCAACAAAAATCTTAAATTTGATCAAAGTTGAACACTCGGTCTTTTTATAATCTTTTTTCTTATAAGATTTTCCTTACTTTCATTTCCTGTCGGTTAATGCGTTGGAACTCATCGTGCATGAGTGTTCATAGGTGCAAAAGTTCGAGCTAACTAATCATAGATTTTCAGAAACCTTTCAACCTTACAAAAAGCAATATATTTTACTGCATAATTTAAGTTGATATGTAAATGTTAGATTTGGTAGACCTTTTGATCTCTAATTTTGTACCTAATTATTTCTGTTTGAGATTAGTATGAGTTGGAAGCCTTATGTGTAATTATGTCCTTTTTAAATACGTTCTGTTTCGTCCTATACAATCAAATATAAAATAAAATTCTAAGATATTCAAACTATTTAAGTTGAAATGAAACATAAATTTGTATTCAACAAAAAAAATGCATCTTGGTCTAAAATTTGAACTGAAGAACTCGTAATGTAATTAACGTTGTTTTAAAACTTCAAATCCTTCTAGATCATTTAATTAGATAAAAATAGTTCAGATAATAAAATTGTTAAAATATGCATTTTATTTTGTTCCAATTGCTCCATTAATCAGTTTGTGATGGCTAATTTAAATACTAATAAATGTCAAGGGTAAAAAGACTCTAAGAATGATTTAAGCTACCCTAACTAGTTTACTTAAATTCATCTTTTATATTGTCGTTCGCTTACTCACTTTTTATCTTTTAACTAGGGCAACAAAGAATTTCATTGCCACCAATAAGCCGAAATTAATGCTTTTAAAAGATAACTTTTTGTAAGTAATAATAAACGTCAACCATTTACTGTTTAGGATGTTTTTCCTTTTAGACCTCGGAAATGATCGTGACCAATAAAACAAAGACTGGCATGAATCTAATAAAGATGAACAACGTAACCAAGGAAACAAGACCAATAACTTTGACAGATACCTAAAAATGGCATGCCAAAGTACGGCCGCAACATGCTAACTAAACGAAATAAATTGAAATGGCTCAATAGAACAGTCTTATCAAACAGAAGAGCTTATTTCTTAATATAGGGATAATACCACGAGGCAGTTTCGTTTCGCTTTTATTTCATTTTATTCGACAAAAATTTATTCGACCGAAACAAAGGCAATTTTTGATGAGGAACCTTAAAATTTTTTTTCTCAAATCTAGGGGGATGGTTCGAAATAATCTGCCCCCTCCAGGTAGTACGCCTAACTAGAATATGACATTTAACATGGGGTTTACCTGCAACCTACCTTAAATTTCCCAATAACTTTATTCCACTTTTTCACATAGATACAGAGTCCGAGGGTAAATTAGCGTCGGTGTCTTTGAGAAATTTTAGATAAAGAACTCCATTATTTTCATAAAAAATTGAAATAAACAAATAGAGTTTTTCGTTAATCAGATCGTCTTTGAACATTTCCGAGTTTTTATTTACTAAGGGGAGAGGGGAATTATACAAGAAGAGATATTTTGAACCCACCGTTCAGGATTTTTGACCATAGATATTTCAGTGTTGCCCTTTTTAAGCTTCCCAGCCTTTCCACCCCGAGTATTGCACTGAAGACTGCCATTATTTTGCTATATGAACCTTTGTGATGGAGTTGTTAGGACGTATTTGTAAAAAGAACGTAGGTATAAACAACAGCTTTTAAACGATCTTTTAAACGTAACACTGCGATCTTGATGTATCCTGGAAGTCCTGGCAGCCATGCAAAAAGCAAGTTTCCTTGTTTTCCAGATTGGAGGCTCAAACCTATGGCATACAATTAAGACTTTGAAAAATGAATTTACTATCCTAGAATTTGTACTCTCTGGCACTTTGGGGTAGAAGTATGAATTGATTGTTTGTTGCACAAAATGACAGAAAACGGCACTTTATTGTGGACGATCTCTTTTGTTATTTAAAAGACACTGGATATATCCTTATTTTTATTTATTGAAAACCCATCTGTGTACAAAAAGAAAATGACGGAGCACTACAAAGAGAGAGAGAGAGAGAGAGAGAGAGAGAGAGAAAAAAAGCAAAATATTACTATATAGCTGACAACGTTACTAGGGTTGAAGGAGTCGACTTCAAGCATTTCTTGAAATCTTTCGATTGTGCTTCTCCATGAGTTCAGCAACGGCTATAGTAATATCAGTTTTGTGAAGACTCTTGATGAGCTAATGAATTCAGTCTAAATGAGACAACCACTGGTTTGATTTAATACGTTCAGGGGCAAAAGGAGACACATCAAGGCTACCCATACACAAAGTGAATTTCCTTGGTATTTAAGGCAGGGGACGTTACTTCTCCAGTCTAGAGTTTTCAACAATCGTAATTACAACAGTGCACTTTCCTGTTCAATCTGCTGCCTTTTTTGTGAGATTGCGAAATTTCTGCCTTTTCTTTGCAATAAACTTTAACTATTAAGTAAAGCCTAGTCATTATTCCTGAATCAAATATCAATGGAAACTTTCCCTTCTAGACAGTTTTGTTTCGGAACACGTTTTAAAACTGTCCGTTACTAAGGACTGCGGTTGTCTTTTATTTGGTTGCAGCTATTACTAAGACTATGATTAAGCTTTTATCTTCTATATATTTTTTATAAAATTATATCCATTTTCTTATGGACGCTTTCTTCGAATAAAATTTTTTAGGCATCCTAACAACAAAATAATTTTTGCTGAGCAAGTGATTCACAATTTTCTTAGTAAGAAGATGTAGATTATCTTCTCATTTGTATCGTCATGCAGAATAAGTTTCTACCTTAAAATTATAATTCAATAATTGCACGGATGTCATTGAAAGGTCGCGTTGTTGGCGTCGGGATGGGGAAAGCTATCTAATGTTGGATAATTGAAATCTTATTATCATCAATTCAGGCCAGATACCCAATTTGGAACTTTAATTATACAATCCGAAAATGCTTATGCGGCTCTTGCACAAAATAAGCTGCAATATACAAATCTCTATATTAAATTTAAGATGAGGAGAGGGACTGGGGATGCTGGAGGAAATATTGTCCTCTTGAGAAGAGGACACAAAATAAACTTCTTCGTACATACCAGCGGGACCTGAAGTTTATCAATTCGACAGTCAAGCCCCAATGGGAAGATGTATGGGCTGCAGCAAACATGAGGGATGATTCGTGGCTCTTTTTGGATGCCCTGGGTGCCTCTGGTGGCACAGGAGGAACTAAGGATCTAAGGATGATTCCAGTTTTTACAAGTTTCCTCAGGCCTACCCTGCTTCTAAAGTTTTGTGTTGGGTGGTGGAGCGGGCTTTGGAGGGCCTACTGGCATAATTTTATTCTTGAAATATACGGAGAAAATTTGTGCGTGATTCCTTTTCAAAAAGGGGCGGGGGTGCCCACCCTGTCAGTCCTCAGCTTAGATTTTGTTTATTCTCACACAGAGTGTGCGAAAACAAACCTTTTTCAGGACTTACTTAGTTTTACTCTTCTTCACCAATGTTGTACAGTTTACACTTATTTCCATTGAGTTTTTACATGATTTTTACACTGAATATGGGCTTAATTAATTTTTTCACAATTTTCATAAGAAATTAGTACTTGGCTAGTGTTTTAATCGAATTCCTTTAACTCGTTTTGACTTAACTTGCTTTGACACTCAATCATGGTTTTGTCCGTTTTTATACCGAGCCACGGAAATTCTCGAGCTTGGACTTACCTAGTTTTGCAAGTTAACGCACCCCATCCCAGAGATTTCTCAGTTTGAATCTAGCTCGTTTTGGTAGCCAGTCAGGATTACCCTCATTTTTTCAGATATTCTGCAGCTTGGACGTCGGTTGTTTTACTATTTCTCATCCTTTCAGCACTGATGTGGTCCACTTTGAGCTAGCTTGTTTTCACACTGATTTCAAGGCTTAGCTGTATTTTTGCAATGAGTCAGTCCACAGTTAGACTTGCTCTGAATCAGGACTTAGATTGATTTTACACTTAGTCCGTCCACAGCGCTGAATCAGCCCGCAGCTTTGACTCCGTTTTGATTCGCAGATTCAGGACTTGACTTGTTCTGTTTTGAGTCTGGATTTGCCTCATTTTTTCACTGAAACAGTCAGTCTATGGATTTCAGCTCGTTCTGTCATGAGATTAAAAATTGTTGCTGGATTCCGGTTTAGATAAGCTTTAACGATCTTTGTATTAAAAAATTCCGGTGGGAATGAAGAGAGGACGTTAAATTGACTAAAATGCCTCCCGAATTCTTATGACCCTCCTTTCTACGCACAGTGAATATAAAGAAATAGTGGTAGCGCATAAAGTTTACCATTGTCCGCTTCTTCTTGAAGGTCACTGTCAATTTCAGATGCAAATTAGTATTTTTGGAAAGGTGTATGATGCTGTAGGACATTAATCAGAGCTAGTCGACACGATTTTCTGATTAAGAAACTGACCGAAACACGTAATTGAAGTTTTTCTGTGTTTTTTTTTTTCCGGAAACTAAACTATGCTGCTAGTACGCTAACAAAAATGCTGAAACTATCGTAGAATTTAACCAAGAAAGGCTATAAAATGAATTTGATTAGGCCTTGTCAGTGAAAAAGTGAATCCTCTAAGTGTGGTCTTAGTAGATATATGAAGTGGGATTGCTCTTCAGGCCCTATCTCCTTTCTTAAAATATTATGATTTTTAGGAATTACCAGCCACTTGGGATTTCCCCTGTTTATTTTTCAAAGTTAGCCTTCTCTCTTAACCTCTCAAGATATATTTCATCGAATGTAGCAAAGCTTAATTGACAAAGAGGTAACAGTTTGTCTATACTTAAACCTTGAAGTCATCAGATGACAACTATAAGACTTTATTGTGATTCAACTTTATCGATCAAAATTTTGTCCTTTCACAGATAGACTGTATCATTGTTTAGGCTTTTCAAAAGAAACAGGTTAGTCTTTCTTATTACGATATTTTCAGCATTTTTGTTAGCGTACTAGCAGCATAGTTTAGTTTCCGGAAAAAAAAACACAGAAAAACTTCAATTACGTGTTTCGGTCAGTTTCTTAATCAGAAAATCGTGTCTACTAGCTCTGATCAATGTCCTACAGCATCATACACCTTTCCAAAAATACTAATTTGCATCTGAAATTGACAGTGACCTTCAAGCCTGTTTTTACCGAATCAAGCTCAAATCAGGGGATGGTCTTGACGTCAGAAGCAAAGCACTTTGCGAGAGAAGAAGACCCACTTGGAACAAGGGATTTACTAGGTACGATAACCCATGGCCGTACCCGGTAGGTAAAGCCTCCTTTAAGGCTCGAAAGTTTGAGTTTGTGATCCAATGGGTTCTGGGTGAGATGTCAATATCCTTAGCTACCTACCGTATACCTCATACACTGTATACGATATTTCCTTTATCCATCTTTGATGGTTGAATTACGTCCAAAGTTCTGTCTATCTTGCTAAACCTCTACTTTTTTCTTTATTTATTTCCATTTTTCGAATCATATCTTTTCCTGTGCGTCAAGCTTTTGTGCTAGTTGACAGTCTTTCTTCTTTTTTTGTCATTGCTGGTATTCTGAAATAGTGCTCTCCTCTATCCTCTGTCTCCCCCAGCTTGTCTGTGTGTCTCTTTTTCTTATCTCTATCTCTTTTCTTACTCTATTTTTTTCTCTCTCTTTTCATCTCTCTCTCTCTCTCTCTCTCTCTCTCTCTCTCTCTCTCTCTCTCTCTCTCTCTCTCTCTCTCTCTCTCTCTCTCTCTCTCTCTCTCTCTCTCTCTCTCTCTCTCTCTCTCTCTCTGTCTTTCTCTCTCTCTTGATCTTTCTTGTAAATCTTTTCTTGCTATAACTGCAGTCATACGTTTTTATTTAATTTTTTTCTTCGAAAAAAAATTTTCTTACCAAGTGTTGTCATTATGGCTATTCTTATTTTCTGTTTGCTCTAATTTTTGCCCACCAAAAATTGCTTCATTTTTTCAATTCTCCTTTCAGTGCAAGAAAACTCATTGTAGTGTGAGTTGTACCATTCTCAGTTTTGCTTACTCTTATTTCTTCCTGTTCTTTTGTTTTCTATATACTTTCTAGCTATCTCCCAATTACACATGCTCTCGTGGACTCAGCAGTGATAAAACTCAAAATAACCATCGACAGCAGCGAAAGAATCGACTGCAGCGAGCCTTTACTGATGCAGCTAGCGAAACTATCTTTCCAGTGCCATCTATTCCGGTTAGATTATGTTGTTTCTGCTAAAGTTACCCGTTCACGCCATCTAATATCCAGAAAAAGTTCTAAAGCAACTCTATGAATTAATCAGATAGCAAAAGATGATCCTCAAATGCTAGAAAATAGGAGTTTTTTGTTAGGACCTGCCGGCCATTTCATTCAATTAACCGGCCATGGAAAGCAGAAAGATTTATTTTTGGTGTAAACAAATAAAGCCTTGCTTTACTAAGATCGTGCAAGATTTTTATGAAAAACCTAAGTATTCAATTAAAAAAATTTGATCAAATAATAAATTAACGTTGAAATATGTATAGATCCTTTTAATAGACAGTGATAATTCACAAAAAATGCTGGATATTTCGGTCACATGTGCAATGACTGCTGATGACAGTCACTGCACATGTGACCGAAATATCCGGTATTTTCTCTGAATTATAACTGACTATTAAAAGGATTTATCCCTATTTAAAATTTTATATATCGTGATGGAATGACAGTGTAGTTTTCGAGATTATCTGATCAGATAACTAAAAATATCAAATATGACCTTCAATTATTACAATTTTAACGCCATGTTCTTATTAACACTTCTTGTTGGTTACTGAGTTTTACTCTGGAAATTAAAAGTGTTTCAATTCTCAATTCAACGCGATAATCCAAATTTGGGCCGAGATTTGTAAAGATACTAGGCTTATTTTCTTTGTCTTCTCTAGAAAAGATTTTTGACAGAACAGTTCTGTATTTTTTTGCTTTGGATAGAACTTTTTCTGGAATAAAAAACTTGCGAGAACAAGCAAAATTTCACATGTTGTTGTAGTTAGTGGCAGTCAATACTCACTGTTTGCACAAGTATTTAAGGCTTTGTGCTTATAGCAACGTAAAGGTCCTTGTTGGTGAACGTAAGTACCTAGGAAGCTTTTTAGCTGAGTGCGATTTTATGTGCACTAGACTTTTTCTCGTTCACATTATATCTGACACTTTAACCACTATTCAAGAAGTTGGTGAAAAAGTTCACGGTGCCTGTGACTTGGCTGGGGGTTGCTTTTGACTGGGGAGACACATCTCAGGCACTGAACACTGACTTTAAGAAAGCTTGAGCTTACTTGGAACTACAACTTGTTTTTCTTTGTTTACCCAAATATTTGTATTAGGCCAAATCCAATTTACATTTTGGGTTTTTATTGAACTCAGGCCAATTTAGACTAAACCAAACCCAAACTACTTTCAATTGTATTTATTTTTCATTTGTTGGTTGCTGAACAATTGCTCGCAGGCTTAAAAAAAACCTGATTGAGAAGAGAAGAGTCGATAACAGCGTTGCCATTGTGGAACAAGTGTATCTTCCTTTGATACATTTTACAGGTTTTAATACAATATAGTAGAGTTGGAAATTTTTGGGTGAAATCAAATTTGTCGGTACAATTCGATTTTACTTGCTCCCTTCTGACTCGGATATCAATTCAAGATATAGTTTATCGAGATTTTTTTTGTTATGGCAAATTATTAACCTGCTATTCAGATGGTACAAATTATTCTCTTGCAGTAGGCTACAATTTAGTCAGAAAACTGGTTTTTATCCCGAACCGTTTGATAAACGCATTCCTGACCCCAAAAATGAGAAATTTTGTATTTTTTAATGTTAATAACTTTTGACGTGTACCTATGAACTTAAAGTTTTAAATATTTGGGATTAGTGTAAAGTGGGAATTTTTTAATGTAAATTCTGCTTCCAAAGTTTTGTTCTTTGGAGTTCTGATTACTATTAGCCCAGGACGCTTTTTACTAATAATCGAATGTTGGAAGTTATTTCGTGATTATCATCCTTATCTCCAGTTACATCATTGTAGTATTTTCTTCCCTCATCTCCTTTGTTTTTCTTTTTTCGAGAAATGTACAAGTTTGATGTTGTTAGTTTCTTTCTTGTGATTCAATCAAATGCTTAATACGATTTAAAGTAAAGTATGCATCAACAAGTTCGTAATAACAAACTGTAACTAAGGAGCGACAAGGCTCAATAGTAACCGAAACTCTAAAAACAAAATTTAGATTTCATTAGATATATCAAAAAAATTGGCTCATTAGGTTGATTCCATATATATAGGATTTATTAAGTTTACTGCTAAAGGTCAAAAGCTACGAGCCTGAGAAAATTTGCCGGATTTTCAAAATAGGGGAACACATCCCCCGAGAGTCAAGGAATATAAATGAAAATCGCACCGTCAGATTCAGCGTATCTGAGAACCTTGTTTTAGAGGTTTCAAGCTCCGATCTGCAAAAATGTGGAATCTTTTGTTTTTTGCCAGAAGAAAGATCACAGATGCATGTTTATTTGTTTTATTTGTTTATCTGTATGTTTTATTTATTGGTATATCTAGAAAGGGCTCATTCCAAGGAAGTTAAAAGCCTTAGTGCCGTTTTTAAGTGACCAAAAAGTCCACCTACCCCCTTTTTCTTCAAACTCATCCGATTAAAAATCTGAGATAACTAGTTTTTGCAGCAAAGTTGGAAAGTTCAGTAACTATACCTTTGGGAGTAACATGACTCCCCTACCCAGAGCCCTTGGGAGAGGTCTATAGGTCATGAAATTTTCTCATTATTTACGTATCGTATTTGTTATTGGGAAATATACAGACATTTTTCGGGGTGGGGGTGAGTTCTCTGCTGGGGGGATTATCCACGGCGACAATTTTCCTAGGGGTGAGAATTTCTGGAGGGTATACTTTCCAGGGGAAATTTTACATAGGGAAATTTATCAGAATGCCTATATGAAATTCTACTCTAAAGTTCGACTTTTCGTCCCAATTCTTTAAGAACGACTCCTGAAACACAAGGGACGTTTAATTAGAATAATTATCTTTTTTTTAAAGTTCTAAAAAAACTGTACCGTAAAGAGCGAGGTATTGAGGAGACGGCAACCCCTCCGTATCCGTAGTAATTTCTCTTCAGTTTAAATTTTGATGCTGTTCTTTTCTTTCAGATGAAAAAAAACTTGTTCCTTATTTAATAATTAAAAAGGCTCTACATTTTGACAAGTACATGACAAAATTTAACTTCGTACAAGTTTGTTTCTAGATAATTTTTTGTAACTTTATTTCTAGATGATTTAAACAAGTTTTTTGTTCAATTCAACAGGGATAAATCTTGTGATTTTAGTACTTAAACACGTTTCCTTGGGAGATTAAGTAAAACAAAAAATTAGTTTTTTTCAAATAAAGTAGATCTATAGAATTTAGGTCAGTTCACGGGCAAATTAACGCAGCTACAGAATCTATGGAAAATCGAAATCATATTGAAAATATTGTATTCACTCTTTCCTTATAAACGAACTGTAGTAAGGAACGAGCCGGCTCAATAGTAAACGAAACTCTAAAAAACGGAATTTTGATGCTAAAAGATACATCAAAAGAATTAAATTTTTTTGTTGATTTTAAATATATAAGTTTCATCAAATTTATTCTTTGTCATCAAAAGTTACGAGCCTGAGAAAATTTGCCTTATTTTGGAAAATAGGGGAAACACCCCCTAAAAGCCATAGAATCTTAACGAAAATCACACCATCGCATTCAGCGTATCAGAGAACCCTATTGCAAAAATTTCAAGCTCCTATCTACAAAAATGTGGAAAATGTGGAATCACGGGTGCGTGTTTATTTGTCCTTTTTTCTGGGGGTCATCATATCGACCAAGTGGTCCTAGAATGTCAAAAGAGGGCTTATTCTAACGGAAATGAAAAGTTCTAGTGCCCTTTTTAAGTGACCCAAAAAATTGGAGGGCATCTAGGCCCCCTCCCACGCTCAATTTATCCCAAAGTCAACGGATCAAAATTGTGAGATAGCCACAATAACTATGTCTTTGGGGAGGACTTACTCCCCCACTGTCCCTGGGGAAGGGGCTGCAAGTTACAAACTTTGACCAGTGTTTACATACAGTAATGGTTATTGGGGAGTGTACAGACGTTTTCAGGGGGATTTTTTGGTTTGGGGGGGGGGGGTTGAGGGGAGTGGGCTATGTGGGAGGATCTTTCCTTGGAGGAAAATATCATGGGGGAAGAGAGATTCAATGAAAAGGGCGCGGGATTTTCTAGCATTACTATAAAAAAACAATGAAAAAATAAACATAAAAAAGTTTTTTCAATTGAGAGTAAGGAGTAGCATTAAAACTTAAAACGAACAGAGATTATTACGAATATGAGGGTTCTAAAAACACTTTAGCATAAAGAGCGAGGTATTTAGGAGGAGATAAATACCTCGCTCTTTATGCTAAAACATTTTTAGTAACTTCATCTATTTATTCTACGGCCTTTCTGATTCAGGGGTCATTCTTAAAGAATTAGGACAAAACTTAAGATTTAGTGCAAAGAGCGAGGTATTAACGAAGGGACAAACCCCCTCATATACATAATAAAAATATAGGACTATAAAAGTTTGTCACGTAAGTTAATTCTTAAGTTACGTACATTTTTTACTAATAAAAACTTTCGTTAAAAATTAAAAGTTCTAGTTGCCTTTTTAAGTAACCGAAAAAATGGAGGGTAGCTAGGCCTCCTTCCCCACCCCTTATTTCTCAAAATCGTCTGATCAAAACTAAGAGAAAGCCATTTAGCCAAAAAAAAGAATTAATATGCAAATTTCATTTTAACAGTTTATTTGTGGAAAGCCAAAATCAAACATGCATTAATTCAAAAACGTTCAGAAATTAAATAAAAAAAACTAATTTTTTTAAATCAAAGTAAGGAGTGACATTAAAACTTAAAACGAACAGAAATTATTCTGTATATGAAATGGGTTGTCCCCTCCGCAATCCCTCACCCTTTACGCTAATGTTTGACTGTTTGCCACAATTCTACTTCTTAAAACAATTAAAAACTTTAGCGTAAAGAGCGAGGGATTGCGGAGGGGAAAACCCTTTTCAAATACGGAGTAATTTCTGTTCGTTTTAAGTTTTTATGTCGCTCCCTACTTTCAGTTAAAAAAATTAGTTTTTTTTATTTAATTTTATCCAAAATCACCAGGAAATTCTGCTACAAATTCTAATTTTTAGTTCGATGTCAACAGATTTTCATACCCAAATCTTGATATAATCTTATTTAAAACCTTTTTTGTCTGTGGTATTGGGCATTGATACTTTTTGTTATAAGGGTGTTGGACGAAACCCTTGCAAAAAAGAAAAGTTTGGAGAACCTTAGTAGCCAGCAAAATAGAAAAAAGTATCAGATCTGTGTGAAGTTCCAATCTTACAACTGTGAACAATTAGGACGGAAAAAGCTGCCGGATCTTCGGTGTCATGTACTAGATCCATGACATTTTGGTGGCACCTAATGGGTTATGGAAAATTCTACCGAATCTGAAACGCCATCTATGGATTTTCTACGAAAAACTTCCAATGGCTAAAGGATGGCTAATGGCTAATGGCAAAAAAGCTATTGGAAACACTGCTTCTATTATGAAACTTCTTCGTCTAGAAGATATCTATAGAAGTAAACAAGATGCTACCAAGTTTTTTCAGGATAGATGTGTTTTGCATAGCCCCCGAAAATTTACCCTTGATCACAAGATTATTCAAACATAAATTCTTTGGAGCAGGTTTTGCTTGAAACGAGGTTGCAGTGAACATAAATCAGTTCGTGGTTAGCACCTATTTAGCCAACTCATAACTCCCGTTTCGTAAAATTTTGCTGTAATCCTCTCAGTGTACGCCCGTGATTCCCAACGCGGGGCATAGCCCCCACCGGTGGGGCATGGTAACATTTTTGTGGGTCATTGGTAGGGCATGTATCCTTTGTGTGACTATACTTTAAAACTTTAATTTTGAAAAAATAATTATGTGAATGACCCGACATTTAAATCGAATTGTTCGTGGTAACGAACTGTAGTACGGAGCGACCCGGCTCAATAATAACCAAAAATCCAAAAAACCGAATTTTATATCAATAGTTACATCAAAAGGATCAAATTTTAATGCTGATTTTAAATATGTAAGTTTCATCAACTTTTGTCTTACCCATTGAAAGGTAAGAGCCTGAGAAAATTGGTGTTATCATAGAAAATAGGGGGGAACACCCTCTAAAAGTCATATAATCGTAATGAAAATAACAATATCAGATTCAGCATACCAGAGAACCCAAGTGTAGGAGTTTCAAGCTCCTATCTACAAAAATGCGGAATTTTGCATTTTTTGCCATAAGACAGATCACGGATGCGTATTTTTTTTTTTTTTTCAGGGGTGATCGTATCGACCCACTTGTCATAGAATGTAGCAAGAGGGCTCATTCTAAGGGAAATTAAAATTTCTAGTGCCCTTTTTGAGTGACCAAAATAATGGGAGGGCACCTAGATTCCCTCCCACGTACATTTTTTCTCCAAAGTTGTCGGATCAAAATTTTGAGATAGCCATTCTGTTTAGCTTAGTCGAAAACTTAATAACTATATCTTTGGGGACAACTTAATCCCCCATAGTCCCTAGGGGAGGGGCTGCTAAACTATGACCATTGTTCACATATAGTAATGGTTTTTATGAAGTGTACAGACGTTTTCAGAGGGACTTTTTTGCGCTGGGGTGGGGGAGGAGGTTGTGTGAGAGGATCTTTCCATGGAGGAATTTGTCACGAGGGAAAATAATTTCCTTGAAGGATACCTTGCTCTTTACGCTAAAGTATTCTTAGTAATTTCAACTGTTTATTCTACAGCCTTTGTGATTTGGGGGTCACTCTTAAAGATTTGGGACAAAAATTCAAGCTTTAGTGTAAACAGCGAGGTATTGACAAAATTTAAATTTTGTTTTATTTATTCATGTGCGGTTAGCTAAAATCAAAACATGCATTAAGTCAAAAATGTTCAGAAATTAAATAAAAAAAACAAGTTTTTTAACTGCAAGTAAGGAGCGACATTAAAACTTAAAACGAACAGAAATTATTCCGTATATAAAAAGGGCTGTCCCCTCCTCAGCGCCTCGCTCTTTACGCTAAAGTTTTTTTTTTATTGTTTTAAAAAGTAGAGTTGTGACAAAGAGTCAAACTGTAGCGTAAAGAGCGAGGCGTTGAGGAGGGGACAGCCCCTTTCATATACGGAATAATTTCTGTTCGTTTTAAGTTTTAATGTCGCTCCTTACTTGCAGTTAAAAAACTTGTTTTTTTTATTTAATAGATATAAAGAGCAAAAAAGATACCTGATAGTATTGCAATGACTTTATAAGTTGTAGGCCTATGATAGGCCTTGAATTCAGGCAAAATTTTATAGAAAGTATAAAATACGCCGAGAGGACGGCCCCCCGAAAAAAAAAAGAAGTTGATGGTTTTTTAAGATTCTTTCTGGTGAATAGGCGTAAAATTATCAACACTAAAATTTAAATACCATGAGGATTTTAAAATTTTCTAGATAGGGCATTGCCCAAAATTGGTTAGAAATCAATGGTGTTCGCCATCATTCAATTGCTTGTCCAATATCAGGGCAAGAAACAGTTCCTTCTTTTTTAATTCTACTTCGACGGTTTTAATTCACATTTTTGCTATGGTAATTTCTCCTTCAAACTTTCTGCTGCATGGTTATTTTCTTTATAGTGCTTTTAATAAATTATTAGTAAAGGAACAATTACAATAGATCCATAGTGAGGAAGAGGTTCTTTACAAAATGAAAATTCAACGTTTGTCTGTTTTGTGAAACTGGTTGTCATGGTAGTGGCAGCCTCGTGAATGGCGATGCACTGTTCATAATATTGGAGTCTTGAAATAAGAAAAAATATATCATATGCGAAATACTGTAGCATCAGTCAAAAACTTTCACTCGCCAATCCTATTTTCCGAAAACGAGATTTGAAACTTCTACCTTCAATTCTCTCATAACTATTTCATTAATGAACATTTACCTTACTAATTGACTTAGATGCTTTTAATTAATAATGATATGTTAATACCTTGGACGAGAAGAAATATTTATTTTGTGAGGAAGACTTAGTGATAGTACTAAAAGAATTAAAAAATAATAAGGCCCCAGATGTAGATAGTGTGGTAAATGAGTTTCTTAAATATTGTGGCTCAAAGGTTAGAAATAAGATACTGAAGATTATGAATGTGATCTTTAAAAAAGGGGAAAGTACCTATGGATTTTAGGAAAACCTTAGTTAAACCACTGTATAAGAGAGGTAATAAGAGTGAGTGAGGTAATTATCTAGGCATTAGCCTGGTTTTTGTAGATAGCAAATTACTTAGTAATATGATACTTTTTAGACTAGACTGAGAGGCGCTGTAGATTAAGATATAAAAGAAGAATAGTGCGGTTTTAGAAAGGGTAGAGGATGTGTCGACCAAATTTTCACTCTTAAGTCTTTTCACTCTGAGAAGTGCCTGAGTTATCAAACACCTTTAGTCCTCGGTTGTATAGATTATGAGCAAGCGTTCAATTCTGTAGATAGAGGAGCTTTAGCGAAGGTGTTATCCTCGTATTGTATACCAGAAAAATACACTAAAGTGATTAGTGCTATGTACGAGAACAACACTACAGCAGTTATAATAGGAAACGATGTTAGCAGCTGATTTCGTATTAAATCAGATGTTAAGCTGGGTTGTGGCATATCCCTTTTTGTATGGATCATTTTGATGGACTTTTTCCCTGGGCTTAGATTATGCTGATGATTTAAGCATCCTAGATGAAAGTTTGAGCAAAGTGAATGAAATTTTAGAGGTTTTGCGAGTTCACGGTGCCAGACTAGGTTTGAAAATTATTGTTAAGAAGACTAAGTCGCTATGGCTAGGAATAAGTGAGGATGAAAAGGTGACGTTGGGTAACGAAAAAATGGATCAGGTGGAATACTTCGCTTTCCTTGGTAGTATTATTAGTAGGGACGGTGGGGGCTGTGAAGATGTTAAAAATAGAATAGCCAAGGCTCAGGGTGCTTTTTCACAGCTATTTAAAGCTTGAAAGAAAAGGAAAATAAGTCTGCAGACCAAGACAAGAATATTGGAAGATAAAGTGATGACAGTGATCAAATATGGTTCTGAAGCGTAGATGCTCCGAAAAACCGAGGAAGATTTACTATATATTTTTCAGAGATTTTACCTACAGATTGTTCTGGGTATCCGGCTGACGGACAGTATTCCAAACACTAGGCTGTACGAAAAGTGTGGTTCAGTCCCATTTTCTTGGGCTATAACGAGAGAAAGGTTGAGATGGCTAGGGCATGTTTTGGGGATGTAGGCTGACAGATTGCCTAATATTGTCCTTTTCGTCCAACCAATTAGGGTTAAACTGAAAGCAAATCGTCAGCGGTTGGGGGTGGGGGGCGCTATATAGAAGAATTTAAGGGAAATGAGAACTTCTTGGGAGGGTATAAAGAAGGGGGCTTGAAATAGATTGGGATGTAGGACGAGCGTGCGTAGCTGTGTTGGCCTCAGGCGGGTTGATACTGCGGTGAGTTGTCAGTAGTAGTAGTAGTAGTAGTAGGTATTTTGACGAATAAATACTTATTTGACATGATTACTGCAGTTTTAAACAATATACATATCTAGATCTAGATCCAAACAAAACCTAATTTTTCCTATAAAGAACTTCAGCGTAGATTCACTAGGACATTGCCAAAAAACATTCTTACGCATTATTAAAGTACTTAACTTCAATTTTTCCTTTTCCCCAAAGTTTCCTGTGTGTCAGTAAACGCCCATGGCCTACTTTTTTGGGGTGGCCCTTTAGGACGCTCTAGCATGCATTTCCTTATGAGATGGATGTATCAAAATTCATTGTTTTGGATGCAGTTTTAATTTTTCTTTTAAGAAAGCAAGATTGTAAATAAAATACAAAAATGTTATAACACTGATTGGAAAGTTCTTGACCGATAACTATGTTTATATTCTTCTATTATTTTTCTACGAAGTTCATCTCAAATAACTTGATGCCTCTGCAGATTCTTGGCTGGAATTTTTTCAGATCCCTCTTAGGAGAAGGGTTGAATGTTTCAATTACACAATTACTGAAAAAAAGACAAGGCAGAAAATAGAAGAAAGAAAAATTGAAAGTATATTAAAAATGAATAGACAAAGAGAGGGGGAAATGTATATGGAGCAGTTAAAAATACCCCACACAAGGACATAAAAAAATGTCATAAATGCGCGAATAAGCAGCTATCTGTTTTTCATTTCTTAAATAAGTCCCTGATGCACAAGAATGAAATCTTTCTATAAGATTTATTTATTAGAACTAAAAAGAATAATTTGCGAGGTTGAATATCTAATAAAGTCTTGGTTTTAATTGCAAAAAAAAACTATAATGATTATAATTTCCGCTACATTTATTGGACAAACTTTTTATTGTTGTTTACTCTTAAGTAAACAGTAAAATCTTTCTCGTTGCTAAAGAAATGTTAAAAGAGAGCAATAATAACAATACTTAAAATATTTATTTTTCTCAATTCGTAAGTAAAAAATTAATGCACAGTCCAGGAGAAAATTAACGAAACAGAGACAAATATTCAAAAAAAAGTGTGGAAACACAACAGGCACTATGATGTACCAAAAACATTAAAAAGTTTTCTTACGCCCTTAATGGCGTTATAAAAACTATAATAATACAAATAAATCTTAATTTAAACAAACTATTGAACAGACAGAATGCTTTATATCACCACTTCTAATAGACAAATAAGTCGGTGGGATAGACACCTTTTATGTAGCTCCGTTGAAGTAAAAAAAAAAATGTTTTTGAATATACTATACAAAACCATCGTATATTTAACTTAAAATATCTTACTGAATATATTTTATCTAAATTTATAGTAATTAATAAACTGATATACGAACAGCCATCTGAACCGTTTGTGGGCTGAGGCACCCAATGCTATGTTTGGATCCAAAACAGTGCTTGCTGTATTCTTTTTCTTTTTTTTGCTTTAAGACGTTGCTACCCAAATCGCAAACCAATCAAAATCGTGTTGAAAAATTTGTCTTTATAGGTTTTTAGATTTCAAAGCAAAAACATGAGATAAATAAACAATCTTGAAGGCGAGCAGACTTTGGAGATGGGTATATTTAAATAAAGAGGTTATTCTGAAGGCTTATGTAAGAGCTACATTTTATAAGACAGAGCTTACTAGCAGTTCTAATTTTTTTCCATTTTCAATTCAATTCAGGTTATCTATCAAAATCTAACTTATTTATTATTCCAAGCTCGATTTTAATTTATTTTTTTAAAGAAAATACCGTTTCTGTGATTTTATACGGATTCTAAACAGTTACCAATGCTTGGACTATATACAGTTTTTTTTTATTCGTATTTCCTTCAACTAGCTGTTGCTAACTTTAAATTCCCACTATGTCAACTCCTGCCGTTCATACTATCTTCGTCCTTACTCATCTCCTAGTCTTCTATTAAAATTGTAGAATGCGCGGAGAGAAGGCAGAATTAATCTGTCAGCCTAGCGATACCGTGGTCAGTGTTTCCTCTGCTTGGAGGACTGGCAGATATGTAAAAGCGTTGCCGAGTAAATTTATTTCATGGGAAATGCAGAGAGTTTAGGAAAGCTCCGAAGTCGGGTTAGTTTAGCTGTTTTTTTTTTAAAATGCAAAGTTTCAAATATCTGTTTTAAACAAAATGTTGATAGATTATGCTTGAATAATCTATTTGGGCACAGTTTTGCATCATTGAGCTATCTGAAAGGTTAGAAAATATGTATTTCTTTGAGGATAAAATTATATCATGAATATTTACTTTTCAAAACTGCTATGTCCACTTAGTAAATTTGCAAAATCTAGGTTATGGTCTCTTGTCAGGTACTTTCTTTAAGGCAACAAATGTGTTCACATTCAGGGTTGTAGCTTAGCAATGCGTGGGAATATATTACTGCTATATGTAAAACTTTGGTAATAAGTAGATAGATCCTTTTAAAATTCAATTTTTTTTCAACTGAAAGTAAGGAGCAACAATAAAACTTAAAATGGACAGAATATATTACGTATATGAGGGGTATTGCTCCTCCTCAAAACCTCACTCTTTACGCTAAAGTTTTTAGTACTTTTGAAAAAGCTTCTTATTGTTCTAATTAAACGGGCATAGTTTTTCAGCAGTTGTTCTTAAAGAATTGGGACAGAATTCAAACTTTAGCGTAAAGAGTGAGATTTTGAGAAGGAGCAACCCCCCTCATATACGTAATAATTGCTGTTCGTTTTAAATTTTAATTTGACTCCTTACTTTCAATTGAAAAAACTTTTTTTTTTTCTGGTTGTGTTTAAAAATCTGACTACACCTCCACGGAAAAATCCCTCCTCGCGTAAAATTGAGTTGGCAAAGAGAAAGCAAGGCATAAGAGTTTGAATAGAATCTGGAATAGAATTTTGTGGGAATTCTGGCTAATTCCCACAGTGTAAAATTTCTACTGAAAACTTCCCTTCTCATGGAGAATTATCCTTGTAGAAAGTACCACCAGCAGAAAATTCCCACCCGAAAAATGTATGCAAACTTCCCAATAATAAATACTATGCGTAAGCAATGGTGAAATTTTGTAACTTAAAGACCTTTCCCCTGGGGGTGTGGGGGTCATGGTATCACCAGAGGCATGGCTATTTGGGCTTTCAACTATTTTGAACAAAACGCCTATCTCAAAATTTTGATCGGACGACTTTAAGAAAATAAAAGGCATGGGATGGGGTACAAATGAGCCCTTTACCGATTTTCTAGTACCACTGGATCGATACGATCACCGCTGGAAAAAAAATAAAATGAACACGCATCCCTGATTATTCTTTTGGCAAAAAATACAAAATTCCACACTTTTACAGATAGGAGCTTGATACCTCTACAGTAGGGTTCTCTGATACACTGGATTTGATTGTATGATTTTCATTAGGTTTCTATGACTTTTGAGGGATGTTTCCTTTTTTTTCGAAAATTAGGCAAATATTCTCAGGCTCGTAACCTTTGAGGATAAGACTAAACTTAAACTGAAGCTTATATATTTGAAATTAACATAATTAACATTAACATAGACTTCTTTAAATGACCAGAAACGAGGGAATTGGTTACATGTGCCAGCTATATATGCCTTTTAATATGCTATATTAGAGAGTCATTAGTCCAAGAGCTTGGGAGTGTGAGTTTTAAGTAGTTCACAAAAAAGCTTTTTGGCCATTTTCCATGGCCAGTTTTTACGCAAATTATTATTTTTTTTTTGTGGTAGGGTCCCTATGAACAATGAACATAAGTATACAAGTTTCAAGTTGATCATAAAACAGCTTTTCCCATTATTTTGTAGGAGGGGGCATTTCCCCTAGTAGATATTTTGAAGTTGTATTTGTGAACAATATTTGATCTTTAAGAGGAGTGCTTAGTTTTTCCTAAGGCAAACTTTTGCGAACAACTGTAAAAGTTTCCAAATAATTTCAGATTTTTTTTTTTTAAGGGAGGTATGACCACGCAGGTGTGCATATTTTTTTTTTGTCGGGGAAGGAGGGAGGTGAGCTAAGCTCATCAAGATCCAATGAAAAAAGTGAATTATACAACAACGGAGTAGATGATCTCTTTCTGTGTGTGAGTGCACTCCAGGCATGAGCGCAATCAATTTTTACTACAGCTAATATTTATTCTACGGTTGTACTTGTAAATAACAGGTCCGCATTTTGGACAACAGCTATAAATATATTTTGGTACTTGTGCATTATAACCACTTACTCCAGTTCAGGCTTTTAAAACTCGAGAATCAGCCGGTTTCTTCATTAGTTTCTTTGTTACTTTAGAAACAAATTTGGGCTATATATTTGCAAATTAGGGGAGAAGGGTAAGGTATAGTGAGTCTGCATAAAAAATGTGTTATGTACAATTATTCTGCTTAATATGAAGTAAGAAGTGTTTTCCAACTTCTAACTGTTCAAATGCTTTACCATCACCCATAATGTACAAATATGCCGCCCTAATTATATATTTCCCATCGATTTTGTCACTTGTCTTTGTCTTGTCTCACGCTAAGCTGAAAGAAACTAAAGAGGAGTCCGATTTATTCTCAAATTTTACACAGCAGAAACTTCAATGGGTGGTGTGTAAAAACAAGTACCGATGTTTCAATAAGGGCCATAAGATCGAAGGACGAAATGAATATGACCAAAAATACATTTAAAAATAATTGAAAATACAGCAGTCTGGACTAGCCACCAATTTATTTGCCAAGCATTGTAAAATAAAAATGCTTTTAATTTGTTGAAAATATTGGAAGTAGAAATTGTGCCATTATAGAGGGTATTAGTGGCTTTATTAATCTATATATATAAAAATAAGTTGTCTGTCTGTGTGTCTGTCTGTCTGTCAGGTGACGTCATGTTTCTGTGTTGACTGACGTCATGTTTTCGACTGACGAAATTACAGACTGGGACATCGGGACACAAATGACGACCGGGACACCAGCACATAGGGAATATAAATGACGACCGGGACACTCAAAGAGAAAGCGACCGGGACACAAGGAATGTTCGATTAGCAATCATCATCAACAAAGCACCGGGACACAAATGACGACCGGGACACAGGGAGTATAAATGACGACCAGGACATAAGTAAAAAAAAAAACTAAAAAAACTAAAAAAAGGTAAAAACTACAAAAAAACTAAAAAGAAAAAAAAACTAAAAACTAATAAAAAAACAAAAAAAGCTAAAAAACTAAAAAAACTAAAAAAGAAAAAAAAATAAAAAAAGGAAAAAAAAGGAAAAATAAAGGAGAAAAACAAAACTAAAAAAAAATAAAAATAAAAAAAAACTAAAAAGAAAAAAAGGGGAAAAATACAAAAATTTATTTCATCATATACCATTTCAAAAACGAATGTATATACAGACCGGGACACCGGGATACAAATGACGACCGGGACACAGGGAATATAAATGACGACCGGGACACAGGGACACAACTACAACGGGGATGCCGGGGGGCACAGGGGGATATATAAATGACGACAGGGACACAGGGAATGTTCGATTAGCAATCACCATCAACAAAGCTCAAGGGCAATCATTAGAATCATGAGGTATAACTACAAAAACTAAAAAAAGGTAAAAAACTAAAAACTAAAAAAAAGACCAATTCAAAAACGAATGTATATACAGACCGGGACACCGGGACACAAATGACGACCGGGAAACCAGGACACAAGGAATATAAATGACGCCCGGGACACTCAAAGAGAAATCACAGACTGGGACACCGGGACACAAATGACGACCGGGATACAGGGAATATAAATGACGACCGGGACACAGGGACACAACTACAACAGGGACGCCGGGGGGCACAGGGGGGTATATAAATGATGACGGCGACACAGGGAATGGTCGATTAGCAATCACCATCAACGAAGCTCAAGGGCAATCATTAGAATCATGAGGTATAGATCTGAATACGGATTGTTTTCCCATGGACCATTATATGTTGCATGTTCAAGAGTCGGTAAACCTGACAATCTATTTATATGCACAGACAATGGGACAGCAAAGAATGTTGTATATTCGCAGGTTTTACGTAGTTAAAAATATATATATATATATATATATATATATATATATATATATATCTATATGCACAGGTGGGACATAGGGACACAACTACAATGGCGCGTAACTAATATGGCGCGTAACGACTTACGCGCGCAGGGGGCTTGGGGGGGGGGCGCGAAGCGCCCCCACCTACTAGGTGTTGGGGTGGCGCGAAGCGCCACCCCAACAGCTAGTTATAAATATTAAAATCTTTTTGAAAATCTTCTTCTTGCTGCATAAGATTCATTACATATTAAAAACGATGTGGTTTAAATATCGATGGTTTACACTCTGGGGAAAGCTGGGACACCTTGAAAATCGTTAAGATTCAGTTCAGCTCCAGTTCAGGCTTTTAAAACTCGAGAATCAGCCGGTTTCTTCATTAGTTTCTTTCTTACTCTAGAAAAAAATTTGGGCTATATATTTGCAAATTAGTGGAGAAGGGTGAGGTATAGTGGGTCTGCATAAAATATTTGTTAGGTACAATTATTCTGCTTTATATGAAGTAAGAAGTGTTTTCCAACTTCTTACTATTCAAATGCTTTACCATCACCCATAATGTACAAATATGCCGCCCTAATTATATATTTCCCATCGATTTTGTCACTTGTCTTTGTCTTGTCTCACGCTAAGCTGAAAGAAACTAAAGAGGAGTCCGATTTATTCTCAAATTTTACACAGCATAAACTTCAATGGGTGGTGTGTAAAAACAAGTACCGATGTTTCAATAAGGGCCATAAGATCGAAGGACAAAATGAATATGACCAAAAATACATTTAAAAATAATTGAAAATACAAATATATTTACCAAATTTTAATAGATTAAAGTTTGAAAAGTAATTCCAAGCTTGTCATAACAGTTTTGTAGCAAATTCTGTAAAACGAAAAATGTAATTATTTTATTACTCGTTTGGTGCGAAGAAATTACCTTTTAGAAATCTCAATACCTAGGAATATAGAAATGCCAAAGTTCGTTTGTCTCAAATGCATATAGCAAATTTTCACCTTGTTCGCTTATATTCCGCAGTCTGGACTAGCCACCAATTTATTTGCCAAGCATTGTAAAATAAAAATGCTTTTAATTTGTTGAAAATATTGGAAGTAGAAATTGTGCCATTATAGAGGGTATTAGTGGCTTTATTAATCTATATATATAAAAATAAGTTGTCTGTCTGTGTGTCTGTCTGTCTGTCAGGTGACGTCATGTTTCTGTGTTGACTGACGTCATGTTTTCGACTGACGAAATTACAGACTGGGACATCGGGACACAAATGACGACCGGGACACCAGCACATAGGGAATATAAATGACGACCGGGACACTCAAAGAGAAAGCGACCGGGACACAAGGAATGTTCGATTAGCAATCATCATCAACAAAGCACCGGGACACAAATGACGACCGGGACACAGGGAGTATAAATGACGACCAGGACATAAGTAAAAAAAAAAACTAAAAAAACTAAAAAAAGGTAAAAACTACAAAAAAACTAAAAAGAAAAAAAAACTAAAAACTAATAAAAAAACAAAAAAAGCTAAAAAACTAAAAAAACTAAAAAAGAAAAAAAAAGAAAAAAAGGAAAAAAAAGGAAAAATAAAGGAGAAAAACAAAACTAAAAAAAAATAAAAATAAAAAAAACTAAAAAGAAAAAAAGGGGAAAAATACAAAAATTTATTTCATCATATACCATTTCAAAAACGAATGTATATACAGACCGGGACACCGGGATACAAATGACGACCGGGACACAGGGAATATAAATGACGACCGGGACACAGGGACACAACTACAACGGGGATGCCGGGGGGCACAGGGGGATATATAAATGACGACGGGGACACAGGGAATGTTCGATTAGCAATCACCATCAACAAAGCTCAAGGGCAATCATTAGAATCATGAGGTATAACTACAAAAACTAAAAAAAGGTAAAAAACTAAAAACTAAAAAAAAGACCAATTCAAAAACGAATGTATATACAGATCGGGACACCGGGACACAAATGACGACCGGGAAACCGGGACACAAGGAATGTAAATGATGCCCGGGACACTCAAAGAGAAATCACAGACTGGGACACCGGGACACAAATGACGACCGGGACACAGGGAATATAAATGACGACCGGGACACAGGGACACAACTACAACGGGGACGCCGGGGGGCACAGGGGGATATATAAATGATGACGGCGACACAGGGAATGGTCGATTAGCAATCACCATCAACAAAGCTCAAGGGCAATCATTAGAATCATGAGGTATAGATCTGAATACGGATTGTTTTCCCATGGACCATTATATGTTGCATGTTCAAGAGTCGGTAAACCTGACAATCTATTTATATGCACAGACAATGGGACAGCAAAGAATGTTGTATATTCGCAGGTTTTACGTAGTTAAAAATATATATATATATATATATATATATATATATATATATATATGTATATATATATATATATATATATATATATATATATATATATATATATATATATATATATATATATATATCTATATGCACAGGTGGGACATAGGGACACAACTACAATGGCGCGTAACTAATACGGCGCGTAACGACTTACGCGCGCAGGGGGCTTGGGGGGGGGCGCGAAGCGCCCCCACCTACTAGGTGTTGGGGTGGCGCGAAGCGCCACCCCAACAGCTAGTTATAAATATTAAAATCTTTTTGAAAATCTTCTTCTTGCTGCATAAGATTCATTACATATTAAAGACGATGTGGTTTAAATATCGATGGTTTACACTCTGGGGAAAGCTGGGACAACTTGAAAATCGTTAAATTCGAAAAATTATCTTTTTTAAAGACCACTCATCCTCCTGACCATTTGCCGTGTAATAACTACTGAAAAACCGTCGCTAAGAATACATTATTTACATTGAAGCATTTGGATTCTTAATTTACTAGAACTTAGTAACACAGTCTCTCCTTAAGCTACAATATTTTTTTACTGAAATGCTTATTTTACTATTCTGGGGTTAATCGAAGCCAGGCTAATATAAAAAGCGACAAGCGTCATAGCTATGTTGCTGTTGTTTAGTATTTCTTTTAAGTTTAGAATATTAAATGAATCCACTATGAACCAGCTGTTTTTATTAATTCTTTTGGCGAAAGATCAAGCACATGGTATTATCGACCTTTTTCTGTAATGAATCATAAATTTGCATAATGTAGGATTGTTATCTTTTTCTTATTATTGTTTCAAGATTAAAATAGCCGAATTTAGGACCTTTAAATATGAACATGATAAGCCAAGTAACACTTACTTAGAGTTACTTGCTTTGAAAACTTTTGAAGTAATATTTTTAACAATTCTTGTTTGCATTTTTTTTTGTGTACACACGGTAGATAAGCTAAACTTATCATTTTCCATATAAAATAGACAGCGCTTTGGCACTGGAATGAAATATAAGACCCTTTGCTGTTTACTACAACTTCAATCTCCATGCCATTCTCAGTGGAATGCTGATGGCATTGCTAAGTATTGGCAAATCCCTTCGCTTTGGTAGAATGTTTCGTTGAACCTTCCACCTTTCAGTGGCTCAGAGCCCTCTTTTTTTATTTTCACTCCTTGTTTAAAACTTTTTTTTGTCAGAAATATGGTTACTTGCTTTTAGATGAAAAATAATCTGTCCTACCATATTATCCTGATTCTCTAAAGGCATGTACCCAAACATGACATTAACGTAATCCAGTGCATAATACACCTTTCCAAAAACATTTTGTTATCAACAACATTATAGAAGAAAATACTATAATTTTTCTCTCGAAATTAACCTTAAAAATTAAGATGAAAACAAATATCTTTGAGAATAGAATAATTTGCGCTATATTTTAGAAAGCTACCGATAAATCCCAATCGCAGAGTATCCAAGTGGTAAAAATTTTTAAAACTCTCTGTTGTTGAGAAAGACTGTACGGTAGTATTTCTAATTCTTTTTGGGAATGCTGTTGACTCCAACCCAAACTGATCATTTCTGCAAATATTTTTGAAATAGCTTGAAGTATCTTCTAGCCGTGTTGTAATCTATCTTTTCCCGCAAAATGGGCTGAATGCGTGGAAAAAACATTAACTGTTTATTGATACTAGATATTTAAGAAAGTACGTCGTAGTCTAAAAAATAATTAATGATGAATAAGGATCATTAAAAATAATGAGCTGGAGTTGATTTATTGATTTAGTTTCATAAAATATGCTAGCTATAGTTGAAGAAGTCTACTTATTGTTAAAAATGTTCCTAATAGAGAATATGTTTTACGCCGTCCTAGAAGTGTTTTTCTGATTGTCACTACTCACTTTCACTTCTTTTTTTCTCTTTTAAATCGTGGCTAAATTAATAGCATTTGGCTCAGAAGCTTATCTTCAAAAATGGATGAGCCTAAACATATGGTATTTCTTTTATTCATTTTTTTTACATGTTTTTTATAATACTGATGATGTCACAGGGATAGAATTTAGGAATGAGCGGGTATTGTAAAGCTTTCAAGAAATAATAGTAAAATTTGGAAGGGCCCCTGTACATCTTTTTAAAGCGGATCCTCTCTAGACAGATCAAAAGAATAAGTTGTTTTTTACTTATTCGTAAAATTACGTTACATCTATAATTTAAAACATGGTACGAACATGTTATAGCGACCAAACTCTGTTCTTGATCTGTAATGAAACCGGTTTTCTGTGTCCACACGGAGATAATCTTCTTAGGCTAAGCGAGATAAAGTACTACATAGGTATATTTTAACTAAATATTTAATGTTTAGAGGTGGTTATATTAGGTTAGGTATTTAATAAATGCATTCTAGGAAGGCTGTTTTCCATAATTCTCTGTTGTAGTTTCCGTAATTTTGTTACTAAAGTATTATATTTTCATATTTTGGTATATTTTTATGATTAATCTAACTTCACTTCTTGAGTGTGGTCACACACTCAAGGACTATAAGGAAAATAGTTGTAATGAGCCGTAAGAAAAAAGCTCTCTTTTCATAATTAACTTCTTTAGTCTTTAAGCCAATCATGGCTCGTAACCAGCTTATGTGTATTTTCAACATTCTCATAATTTCTCCTTTTATTATTTCGGGGAGTAATTCTTTGCCGTTTCTTTCTACCTTAAGCAGAATTACCGAATAATTTCTGTGCCGTGATTTGACTCTAAATAAATTAAAACTCGGAGAAGTCTGGAATGCTTTACTTTGATTTTTTCCTATGCTAAGCCCACAAGGAAAATTAATTTGCTTTTTCTTTCATCCTTGAAATTAGTAATTTCATTCTACAATTTAATGGAATGGGATAGAATGATGCCAGTTTCTTTTGCATCCTTATATAAATATATATCATCATTTTATGGTAGGCAATAATTTCGTTTGACAGTCATCTTATCACTGACATGCTCGTTGGCTTTGGCATTCCTCCAAGACTGGTTTATAACTAAGTCAAAAATAAAAGAATTTAAGAGAGAATAAATGGGTATAATTAAATAAAAATTTGAAAAAAAAAACAAATGGATAAGACTGTATCTGTGTGTTTTTTTTGTCTGTTTCTTTATTAGGTTGCATTAAATTTAATTTAACTTTAATTTTTCTTTACTCTTGATAAAGGCTCCCAGACGTGGAGTCGAAATATTCGGATTTTTATTACTTAAAGCTTGTTGGTGTTATTGTTTTGTTCCACTATTTTATTTAGATTATACTCTTTTTTCTCTCTTAAATTGCGTAAATGGAAAAGCAATGTGGTTTAAGAAATTATTTTCAGGAATAAAAGCAGTAACATCTCGAGAAAAATCAGTGAATGAACAAAAAATCACTAAATCTTTATCACCGGCTTTGCTCTTCGATGTGATTGAAAGCTTTGATGATATAAGTTTTGTTGATGACAGTAATGCCCTTAAGTACAGATAGCATCAACATAACTTTGATTTGGCTTTTGAACAGTCTAACCGTACTAAAAAAAAAAAAAAAAAAAAAAAAAAAAAAAAAAAAAAAAAAAAAAAAAAAAAAAAAAAAAAAAAAAACTTGTTCTTGTTATTATGTCCATGGGCCAGAAGCTTTATATTTTGAATTATCAATTAATTTGATTTATTTGAAGGCCTGAGCTGACAATGAGCTTAGAAAAATTATTCTGTGTATTTATCATATTATTCTCGAGATTATTCTCTCATATTTTGTTTCCCAAGCAACTTCCTACGGTTGTCGCAGTGGCAGTCCCGAGGTTGACAGGAATAAGTTTGAAACATATACGTTATGAAAAAACGTTTTTTCCCAAGTTTTGCCTACGAGGCTTATGTTACCTTTCAATAAACTTCATATTTATGGATTTTTGACATGAAAGTTGCTCTTAAGAATAAATTGATTTGATTTTGTTTAATCCCGATGGGAAATGCATAAAATGTGGATCTTATGATGTGCAGTAGGGTCCATGTTGGTAGTACCCGATGTTTGTAACACAAATCAGGTTAGCTTAGGTCAAATAGCTCACGTGAACCCGGCTAGAGCAGACATAAATGATATTATATGGTACCATATGCTATCTCTTTCATCCTGGCCAAATAATTCATTCTATGGATCGTTTAAAAGAACTACGGTTCATTCGAAAGATTGCAGACATTTAAGTCTTTGTATGAAATAGCTACGTTTTCAGACCAAAGTATACAGTGCCATATGTGGGAGTATATACTTACTTGCATGCGGACAGTTTTTTCAAGTCAAGAATGACAATACTAATTTTACTTCAAATCATGCAATTATGAGCGTTTTTCGTTTAAATCTTTGAATTCAAAGAAATCATCAATAAAATCAAAAAATAGTAAAATTTAAAAAATTACTACAAATCACTAGGCAAAACAAAATATATAAAAATAGGGACAAACCTCTAGGGATGGCAACTCTGCTTTTAGATTGCAGGAATGCAGATTCTTAGAATTGCAGGAATGAAGGTGAAATTTTAACTGAAGTTCACATGCACGCAACCTATATCGGGACTCTTCAGGGGTGATAAAACTGTTTTTTTTTATACGCATTTTAGTGTAGAAGTGATTTTTTTTATGCAGAAAATTTAAACAATTGTTTTTTTTCTGTAACCGAGAGATGCGAACCAAAGCCTGTATGGAACACAACTCCTAAGTTCTGTAAAATTCAATTATACAGGGTGCGCAAACAGCAGCCCTGGAATGTTCGTCATAAATACCTTGGTTATTCTCTCGTTTCGCACAAAAGATTATTCATTTTCTGGAGTAAAACAAAAGAAAAGAATATAGGAAGAGCATTCTTGGGAATTAGTGGCAATGTTCTTGTTTTGTTTCTTTTTTTTAAGTAAAGAAAACCTTACACAGAAAGCTCTTAGAAGAAAAATTCATTCAAAGAGAAAATTTTGAATACTTCTAGACATAATTCTTAATCCCTGGAGAAGGTGTTACTTTACCACTTTCTCTCCACTCCCATAGAAAAAAAATGAACTTGAATGTATGTATGTATCTTGCAAAAAATGATATTAACAGCAGTGGCGTAATTTATTCAAAATCCTGGGGGGGGGGGGGGAATTGGAGCTAATTTTCCTATATCTAGTGAAAATGACAGTGAAAACAGAAAAATGAGTCATATATTCCCATAAAGGTTGAGATATACTAAAGAAAATTGAGTTGTTTCTCTGGATACTTGAATTATGCAGGCTAATCTTAATTTTGACAAGACTTTTTGCAGAAACTAAATTTCAGCAAGGGAAACTGAGGTCTAGGGGACAGTTGCCCCCTATCCCATAACAAATTACGCCCTCATTAACAGTGAAACTTGATATCATGTTGTATTAAAGAGAGATAAGGGCATGGGAAATTCTACTTATGATAAATTGAGTTAATTTTTTCAAATTTTCAGGAGTTTCGTTGTAACGAAATGTAAGTAAGGATTAACTCTACCGATACTAACCAAAACTGTAAAGAAAGGGATTTTAATAGCAAAACCCTCAGATTGAATTAATCTGTTTCGTACCCGTTAGTTATATGCATATACTTGTTTACACAAGGGTGGAAAAGATGGGGAGTATCCCTTAGAAGCAGTGTATGTCCAATGAATTTGCCCCTTAAGTATTTTAATATCACTACACGAAAATTCATTTTCGGTATTTCCTGACGTGAAAGAATGACGTTGAAATGTAAAATGTAAAACGAACAAAAATTATCTGCTTATGTAATTAATTGAAAAAAAATTCCACAGAATAAGTTTTTCAAAGAAAAGTAAAGAGCTACATTAACCTAAAAATAATCAGAAATAAAGTCAAATAATTTCTTAAGCGTAAAGCTACCAAAAATCACCACTAATAAATAAGTTAAACCCAACACGAAAATAAATTACAATAAATAATCGAGCAAAACTCAAAACGAGCAGAATTTAGCAAGTTGGAAAACTTGCTAATTATTAGCTAGAAATTAGTATGAGTGACAAATCACCCACATTTTTGTTGTTGTTGTTTTATTACGGCCACCTTATATGGTAGGGGGCGCATTCCCAGAATTCGGGAGGGGGGCATTCGTTTGTACCTATTAAACTAGTCATAAGGTATGGGCGCTGTGACGACAACACGTCTTTTTATTCTGGAAACACTACATTTTAGTCCTTAAATATTGGCATTGTAAAAAAAGTTAAACTTTATTGTGAGAAACTTTCTCAGCGTACTTTTGGGAAATATATAATTTAACGTTTAGAAGAAATAGACATAAATAAGCCCTATTATCAAAGTAATATTACATGAAAACTATAGTTTAGCATAAGAACGATGAAGGAGTTGATTAGGTGAGTCCTTCTATTGGTTACACTATCCAGACCTGGCTATTAAAAATGAACACAAAGAAAATGTTAAAAAATTTGTTTTCAAATAAAAGTAGTCAACAACACTAAAATTTAAATTTATGGTAAATTATCTTATTAATCAGGTGGACTGCTGGCTCTTCAGCTGCTCCCCTTTTTACTCTAATTTATCATTTTTATCACTGCATCTAGGATAAACTAGATGTACTTTGCCTAGGCAACGTGAAGTGCAACCCTTACTTTCATTCGCCAACTAAAGTGTTGCAGGAGCAATACTTTGGTCAGGCATCCAAGGAAAAGATTTAAAAACATTATACTGACATTGCAGCCAGTTGAACCTCAAATGTATTTATGCTAGTGTTTTTTTTAAATGTACCGGAAATAAGTTATTGACTTTACAGCAAGATGACTTGCTCGTGCATGCAACACAAGTAATCTCCATTTAAATGCATCGGCAATCAAGAGTAAATTGAAAAATTGTTTGTCCTAGCCTAAAATGCATATCAGGAACCTATAAGGTCCACCAACTAGGAAAATTTACTTGCTCCTTACCGACAAAGATGACCACAGTCTAATAGCCTAATGTTATTTTCAAGTCTCTATATTTTCTCATAATTTTAATCCAAATTCTTTTTCTCAAGGCATTCATTAAAACTGATGCTGTTAACCCTTGAAGCCTTTTAAATGATATATCTCACGACAAAACTTGGAACTTTAACTATTGTGTTATCGAACCTAGTTACTGAAAAGCTGTCCGTCATTTTTCATGATTTTTCTGTTATAGATAGACTTTGCTAAACATAAGAGATAGGTATATCAGTCAGCAGAAGTGCAGTAGCCTCTTTTCCCTGAAAACAATCGTGGTCTAACAACCGATTCCTTATTAAAACTCCCTCGCTTATCTCTGAATTGCGTTTTCCCAAATACTGTAAATTCTTAATGGAAACTCCCTCACTTGTCATTTAAGACTGTTTTCATGGTTCTTCTGATGAAATAAGGGGTACACTAATTTGCAAAAAGGTTGAGCTCAAAACGAGCAGAAATTAACATGGATAGGGCTAACAACCACCATGCCTTCTCAAGACCAGAACATAATTCACGCTTTACTGATTTACGCTAATATTCTGTCAAATTAACACCTTCATATGCTTCGCCTTAATAATACCAGAGTCAAAGTAGTAGTGGTAGTGGTAAGAGCAGTAGCAATAGTAGCAGTGCTGCATTAGTAGTACTAGTGGTAACAGTAGTGAAAATAATATTTATAGCAGTAGTAGAGTGTAAACGTTGCTTTTTGTCAGTTGAACACCCTCTCATGATGCCCCGAAAGTTTCATCTTGTTACGGTAAGCTTTTCCAAAAATGTTGCCGATACGCCCTTTTCACAATCTGTATACGCATAGTATGTTTTGATTTAGTTCAGCTTTTCCCTCAACATTTCCACAGAAGCTAATTTCAATATCCTCAGCCTTGTTAGGACTTGCTACGGAAACAGTAGTTTTAGTGGTAGTAGTAGTAATAGTGGTAGCAGCAGTGCCAGTTGTAGTAGCAGTAGTAGTAGTGTGCAAATGTTGCTTTATTGGTCAATTGACCAGTCACTCTCAGTCACTCTAGGATTAGGCCATTTGGACAACCCGTGTGCACACTCGTGTTTTAATTTAGTTAAACAGTCCCCTGAACATTCTCAGAAAGAGTCACCTGAATGCCCTTCACCTTTGGAAAGTAAAGGTCAAGCATGTCCACCTTTTTTAATAACATATAGAATATGCAAACAATGATTAAAACGCCTAAATTAAAGGACTTGCCCTAAGGGTTATAGGGGTTTGACATCCCTAAAGACATTTTACTGGACCTTTCAACTATGCTGAACAAATAATTTGTCTAAAAATTTTGATTCAATTTGTTTTGGGAAATGATGGATGTGGGGTAGAGATAAGATATTTAATTTCAAAAAATGTCTATCACAAGCCCCGAAGGACCGAAATCGCATTTAGGAGTCATAAGCCCCCCTTCCTAAAAAAAAACATAAAAATAGCACAACAACTAAAAAACTGGCTAAACAATGCCAAAAACAAAAATAAGGAGGGGGAATGGTTATTCTCCAATTACTTTTTACTCTTAAAAAGGGCACTAGAGCTTTCAATTCAATAAAAACCTTATATGCCCTCAGGGCATAACTTTCAACCCTTACCCCCGGGCTCTCGGGGGCTGTACCAATCCCAAAGGCCTTATTTTATGGTATTTGTGCAATTTTGAACAAAATGGCTGTTTTAAAATTTCAATCGGATGCATTTGGGTAAAATAGGGAATGGGAGGGGGGCTAGTTGCCCTCTGATTTGTTTTGACTCTTAAAAATGACACTAGAATTACTGATTTCCAATAAGTAACTACCCTCCGAAGCTTATTCAACCACCCCTTCCATAAACCTTATATGTTCACAAGGGGTAACTTGCATAACTCATAGCCCTTGCATTGAGGGTTGTTGAGGGGTGTGTGTGTTGAAATCCCCAAAGACATAATGATTTGACCTTTCAACTGTGATGAACAAAATGGCTATCTCAAAATTTTGATAGGATGCTTTTGGGGAAATGAAGGATAAGGGGAATGGTTGCCCTCTAATCAATTTCGGCTCTTAGAAAGGACAATAGAACTTTCAATTTCTGATCAAATGAGCCTCCTCCAAAGCTTATTCAATCAGCCCCTTCACAAGAGCCATATATGCCCACGGGGCATAACTTACCACCCTTGTCCCTGGGCTCAAGGGGTTGTGTCAATCCTGAAGGTATCTTTATGTGATCTTTGACTATTTTGAAGAAAATTGTCGTCTTAAAATTTTGATCAAATTTATTTGGGGGGAAAAGGGCATGGGGACGGCTCTCCTCCAATCACTTTTGAGTCTTAAAAAGGCACTACAATTTTTAATTTGCAATCAAATGAGCCCCCTACAATTCTTATACAACTAACCCTTCCACAAAAACCTTATATGCCCTGGGGCACAACTTACACAACTCGTCCCTGGTCTCTGGGGGTTTTGTCAGCCACCAAGGTATGGTTATATGATCTTTGGACTATTTTGAACAAAATGACTATCTTAAAATTTCTATAGAATACATTTGGAGAAAAGAGGGCGTGTAGAGTGGGGAGCTAATTGTCCTCCGATCACTTTTGAATCCTAGAAAGAGCACTAGATCTATTGATTTCCGATCGAATAAGCCCCTCTCCAAAGATTATACGGTCATATCTTCCATAGAAACTGTATATGTTAACAATGAGCAACTAGCCTAACTTCTAGTCTTTGTTCTGAGGGCTTTGTGGCAGGAGGGAGGGGTACTTCCCCAAAGATATAATTACTGAACCTTTTAATTAGCCTGAACAAAATGACTATCTCAAAATTTTGATAGAATGTATTTTGGGAATGAAGGGCGTAGGGAGGGGGTTGACCTCCAATCGCTTTTTACTCTCCAAACTAGAACTTTCAATTTCCAATTGGTTGAGTTCCTTTTGAAGTTCCAGCGACAACTCTTTCTATAACGAAGTACTTTGGTCAGAAAAAAAAAGATAAAAATCTTTGGTCAGAATAGTTCTGACCAGTGTACTTCATTATAGAAAGAGTTTCCCCAAACGTACACTATTACTACTGCTTCTACAACTGGCACTGCTGCTACCACTATTACTACTACTACCACTAAAACTACTGTTTCCATAGCAAGTCCTAACAAGGCTGAGGATATTGAAATTAACTTCTGCCAATTTATGTGGGCTTACTCTAGATTGCTACATATTTATTTCTTCGGTTTGCTCTTGACTTTTAGAGATCGGCTTTTACTTCGGCCTCTTACCTGTATAATATTGATTTCAGTATTCTACCAATAATGTGTTTTAATAATACTTGTAAATTTTGTTTCTATTAATAAGACTTGTATACACAAAAAAGCCTTCATTCTTTAGATTTTTTGTTGCAGGATAAAACATCAATACAGAATCATTTACGCAATGAAATATCTAATGCTAATGCCATTTAACATCTTACTGATTAAATAGCTAAATTAACCTGTCTAGATCACTTTAGAAAATTAATAACGCTGTAACAAGTAGGTGCACATCAAATATAACGAATTTCTAGTAATCAATTTTCTCCCCTACATCTCAGTTAATGCAGACATGGGAAACTTGTAATCCACAGCTCCATCAAAACATTTCCGTTAGAAAGTATTTCCCGGATAAAATCTTAGAAAGGGCTCCTTGGTCCAAGCTGTCTAGCGCTCCATCCGGTTGAGAGGAAACTCGTTGGTATCCTAATGTGAAGAAAAAATCTTTGAACTATAAATGTTTCCTGAGAAAAAAAGAAAAACTAATTTTAAGACGTTGAAATACCTCAAAGTATTATATAACATCCCACATGTGTACCGTCATTAAGTAACAGTTAGGTATATACCACCATCACGTAACACCTAAGCATGCGCCGTCATTACAACCCACGTGTGTGCTGTGTCCAGTTACAAGCGGGTGTTCCCCATGGCCCTTAGAAAACAATTTAGGCAAGATTGCGTCATCGTCGACACGAGTAAACATTCCGTATTACGTAATAACCAAAGAAATCTCAAAGGAAAGGTCTTGATGAAAATTAAAAGAAAAAACTCTTAGAATATTTCGAAACGCTTAGAAAAATATCTTTAAGAAGATGTCTTAAAAACGTCTTGAAATGTTTTGAAATGTCTATAAAATGCCTTAAAGAATTTCTTGAAGTAACAGCCAACGAATTCACGATTTGGCAGAGGCTCTGAACACTAACAAATACTATTGCGTAACATCCAAAGAAATGCTGAGGCAATTAACACTATTACGTAACAACTACCTGCAAATTAAAGAAAATTAATATTATCTGCGTGTTGAGGAAATCGCCGTTAAGCTTCTTCGTCATCTTAAATCATTATAGGAAGAAAAAAGTAGTGGCTATGGGTCATTCTAAAACTACTGAGTGGATGCTACTTCCTCTAAAGTGTAAAGTATTAATCTCCACTTCAACTCCCACACTCAAGGTTTTGGCTCAACTACTAGCAAAAACCATCGTATTGGGCGCAAGACCAGAATTATGCACAGCTTTTTCAAATGCAGTGTCATATTCATCAGTCAGGCCTGTTGTCTACTCTTTTTGTTCAAACCAAAGAGGTTGGACTCTTACCATTCTCTAGGATGAAGGAAGCTGAATCCGAAGGATTCTGGAAAAAAAACACAGGACAAAACCAAAACTATGTTCGTGCAACACTTTACTCTTATACAAGAGCAAAGTGGGAAATTGTATTGAAGTGTGTTTTAAATACACTATTTTGAGGATGCAAGACCTTAACATAATTGCCTGGGGTTGTCAGATATTGACAAAACTTGGTTGATGGTAAGAGCTTGGGGGATCAAAATTTGGGAGAGTGATTCTAAATTATTGCCATTAGGATCTTGTTGGACCTAAACCAGATTTTATGAAAGTTTAGAGCATGTATAGTTGTGCCTTTTTGTAGTTACTATTTAGTTTGCTATTTGTGTTTGATTGACCCCTGAATACTTTTCATCAGGACATCAAAAAATGGTTATCAAGGCTTAACGAAACTTTGCAGAAAGTAGGAGCTAATGTCTTTGTTATGCTTTATACAGATCATGATCAATCCTACCTTCATATTAAATAAAAAAAAACTAGTTTTTTTAACTGAAAGTAAGGAGCGACATTAAAACTTAAATCGAACAGAAATTACTCCGTATATGAAATGGGTTGTCCCCTCCGCAGTCCCTCGCTCTTTACGCTAAAGTTTGACTCTTTGCCACAATTCTACTTTTTAAAACAACTAAAAACTTTAGCGTAAAGAGCGTGGGACTGCGGAGGGGACAACCCATTTCATATACGGAGTAATTTCTGTTCGTTTTAAGTTTTAATGTCGCTCCTTACTTTCAGTTAAAAAAACTAGTTTTTTTTATTTAATTTCTGAACGTTTTTGAATTAATGCATGTTTGATTTTGGCTCTCCGCACATAAATTATTGAAATGAAATTAGTATATTAATCTTTTTTTGGCTAAATGGCTTTCTCTTAGTTTTGATCAGACGATTTTGAGAAATAAGGGGTGGGGAAGGAGGCCTAGCTGCCCTCCAATTTTTCGGTTACTTAAGAAGGCTACTAGAACTTTTAATATTCAACGAACGTTTTTATTAGTAAAAAATATACGTAACTTAAGAATTAACCTACGTAACAAACTTTTATATTCTTATTTTTTTATTATGTGTACGAGGGGGTTTGCACCCTCGTTAATACCTCGCTCTTTACACTAAATCGTAAGTTTTGTTCCAATCCTTTAAGAATGACCCCTGAATCAAATAGGCCGTAGAATAAATAGTTGAAATCACTAAAAATATTTTAGCATAAAGAGCGAGGTATTTATCTCCTCCTAAATACCTCACTCTTTATGCTAAAGTATTTTTAGAACCCTTCATATGCGTAATAATCTCTGTTTGTTTTAAATTTCAATGCTATTCCTTACTTTCATTTGAAAAAACGTTTTCATGTTTATTTTTTCATTGTTTTTTTTTTTTTATAGTAATGCTAGAAAATCCTGCGCCCTTTTCATTGAATATTCTTCCCCCATGGCATATTTCTCCAAGGAAAGATCCTCCCACATAGCCCCCTCCCTCAACCCTACCCCCAAAACCAAAAAAATCCCCCTGAAAACGTCTGTACCCAATAACCATTATTATATGTAAACACTGGTTGAAGTTTGTAACTTGCAACCCCTCCCCCAGGGACTGTGGGGGAGTAAGTCATCCCCAAAAACATAGTTATTAAGATTTTCGACTATGCCAAACAAAATGGCTATCTCAAAATTTTGATCCGTTGACTTTGGGAAAAAAATGAGCGTGGGAGGGGGCCTAGATGCCCTCCAATTTTTTTGGTCACTTAAAAAGGGCACTAGAACTTTTCATTTCCGTTAGAATGAGCCCTCTTGCGACATTCTAGGACCACTTGGTCGATACGATGACCCCTGGGAAAAAAAAACAAAAAAACAAACAAATAAACACGCACCCGTGATTTGTCTTCTGGCAAAAAATGCAAAATTCCACATTTTTGTAGATAGGAGCTTGAAACTTCTACAGTAGGGTTCTCTGATACGCTGAATCTGATGGTGTCTTTTTCGTTAAGATCCTACGACTTTTAGGGGGTGTTTCCCCCTATTTTCCTAAATAAGGCAAATTTTCTCAGGCTCGTAACTTTTGATGGCTAAGACTAAACTTGATGACACTTATATATTTAAAATCAGCATTAAAATGCGATTCTTTTGATGTAGCTATTTATATCAAAATTCAATTTTTTAGAGTTTTGGTTACTATTGAGCCGGATCGCTCCTTACTACAGTTCGTTACCACGAACTGTTTGATGGGAGAAGCCTTTAGAAATTTATGTCAGGAAATATAGCAGAATATGCAACCAGATCTCAAGATAAATTGGTTAGAAAGAAATTTAACTGTCCTATTCCGGCTTTTGGCAGTCCGTGTCCATTTTTGAAGTTTCCAGGGCCCAGGGGTCGTAAAGCCATGTAAATACAGTATCTCTCAGTACAGGCTGTTGGATCGTGTCCAAACTTTGAGGAAAGTGAGGTTTTGTCCTAACCCTTCCTGTCAGGACTTTTTACCCAGTCTTGCTCATTTGGTGAAGGGGTGTTGTAAATTATTTTTATCAGGACATTTGTCAAAGATTTTTTGTAACCCCCCACCCGAAAAGAAAATCTTGGATACAGCCCCGGTAAGCGTAAATGCCCTATTCATGCAAATTCAGCGTCCAGGATCGATTTGACTTTTCTGTTCTAGGAGGAAGAGATTCCTATTGCAATATGCACTTGTAAGAAAAGAGAATTCTAATCAAACTCAGGGAAAAAGAAAAGCTTATTTCTTAGATGTGTTTTTAATGGTATCTGCTTAATCCAACCTCTTTGTGAGAAGCCAAGAAAGACGTATCAAAGTATATTTTTTTCAGCCTAATTTCTGTGTGAGAGGATCATTGATCCTCTCACACAGAACTCACTGAATAAGGTCTGGCGGTGAGCTACGGTTAAGGTTTCGGTTGTCTAAGCTAGTTTTGATTTCTCTGAGGGAACAAAAGGTATTTTGTCATCTGAATTCATAAGAATTGCCTATTGAATCTTAATCCAATTTTGTAGGGAATATCAGCTATGATTTAGTTACGCCATTAGAGGTTTTGAGTGTGACCTGATATATATTTGTGCCTGTAGTGCTCTGTAAATCTGCTATCATCAGTGTCCACGCATCAAGTGCTCCCTACAGTCTCTCATGTCCTCCCACATTCATTGGAGCTGAATGTTCGTTTCTCTGTCCAGTGATTGTTAGTTTTCTACATGACTTTACCTTTTTTTGCTTGTTTTTCCCATTATTTTCCACTTGATTTTTCTGAAAGATATACAAACCTAATCAGCAAAATTGGATAAGCATAGTACCTGGTCGTCTCCCGTTGTGCTGTTTCTGTATTCTGTTACATTTTTTCTACATATGAAGGTGATACAGCTCCGACAGTCTTTATAGCCAAAACCAATAGGAACTTATAGAAAACATCAATATTCGTAAATGTTTCACACAAAGGCAGTTCTAAAGCCCCTGGGCACAATTATGTACTTTATTTCTTCTGAGAAAGTTGTAGGAAATGTTTCGAAATCCCAATCAATACTAATTTCATTTTTTCCAACTTTTGATTTGAAGGTAGGACCCTTCATTAGTTCTTTATTGTTTCAAAGGCTTCCAAATGCGACTTTAGTTCTAAAGTGCCTCATGTAATTTTTGCTCTTTTCTGGAACTTTTTTGGTCTTTCATAGCTCCTCAAGACATTCAATCAAAGCTTTTGGACATCTAGTTTTCCTAGTCAAGAGAAATAGAAACTGTGTCCCTGATCAGTTTGAAACTTCGAGCCGTAAGCCCGCTATAATGGCGACTGAAAAAGACCAAAAAGGAACTTTGATTTCTGATCGGCTTGAAACTTATATCTTTTAGTCCTTTGGCTCAGAAGACCCCAATAAAGATGGAAAAATTTAGAAGAAAAATATTTTCTACGAAAATGGTCTTAGACAAAGGGTCGAAAACTGTTTGTGCTGAACTCGAAGCTTAAAAATCGTAAATCCCTGAACAAAGGAGCCCCGAATTTACAGAAAAAAAAATTACGTTTGTGTGAATGGACTCCCCAAAACGGGGGCCTCAGAAAGACTCAATTTTTTCCATATTAGCTTTATTATATCCTTCAGTTCTTTAGCAATGGGCACTCAAGCGCACACGGAAAAACTGATAAGAAAGATTGGTTCCTTTAAAAATATAATTAAAATTTTGTCTTTATTTAGCCCCCCCCCCTCCAATTGCTTCGAATTGGCGTGAAACATTAAAAATCGTGGCCCTAGCCAACAGGACCAAATATTTCTTGGAATTCAGCGGGGCGTTAAGGGGCTGGAATTGGGCTTAAAAACTTATTTTCCTTGAATCCTTTGACACTTGCAGCCGAAAATCCCTGAAACAAGAGGAACCTGATGTAAAATAAAATAATTCGGGGCATAGTCACCCAAAATAGAGTCAAAAAGTTACAGTAAATTTTTTCTGATCGTCCGAAATTTAAATCCTTAAGTCCTATCCTCAAGAGGTTCCAAATGCGAAAATAAAGGAAAGATAAACGTGATGTTTAACTTAAAAAAGGCCAAAAACCTTTTATTTGGAGAAAAATATTTCTCTTTAGACGGCCAAGGGAATCTTCGGGCACTAAAAATTAACTTTGAGGTACCAAATCCCAAAAGCTTGGGCTATGAACTGCTTTCTTTAGGATTGACTTTAACTTTTATCTAATAGTTCATGGGTCAAGGGGATATTGATCCACAAAAAAAGAAAGAAAAAATATCTGTTTGCCTGGAAATTGCGACCCAAAATTGAAAGAAAAATATTACTATGCCTCCTAATATCCTAATAGGGTTTAATATACTTTTTCTCAGAACAGCTTGGAACTTAAGCAAAGGTCCTTGCCCATGTGGGCCCTAATGCTCAAGAATTTTTTTTAGTTAGGGTGCATGGACCCCTAAAATTATCTCCCAAAGAAGGATTTACAATCTTTTTTTTCCATTGGTTTAAATTCAGACACACAGTCGTCTGACTTTGCAGACGACCTTGTGCTCGTTACTGACTCCATGCAACAGCTAATAAAAATTTGGAATATCCTGAAAAAAGAAGCTGAAAAAGTGCGGCTTAAAGTAAATTGGCAAAAACAAAAATAATGGTATTCGAACGGCCAGCCTCATTTAGGCCTCCGGAACTCATTACGGTCTGTAGAGCCCGCGTTGAAGTTGTTACTAACATTACCTATCTTGTCTCCGTGATTTCAAATTATGGATGCGGACGCAGAACTGGGCAGCCGAATCATGAAAGCTTCTTGTGTCGTCGGAATAGTCAGTGCCATCCGGAGATCGTCCTATATTTCTAGCTGCACGAAGATGAACATATATAATTCATACGTTAGCTCAATACTGCTTTACGTAGCTGAGACATGGCCTCTCAAATTCCCCCTTTTCAGCACAATCGACGCGTGCTAGGTAAAACAACTCCGCCAAATCAAGGGGCTACGATGGGGCGATTTTCATCGCGAATTGCACAGTGAACTCTCAAATGGTTTGGACATATCCTTTGGATGCCACCGACAGCCCCGGCTAAGTCCCTGTGTCGAGGAGAACTTGTTGTAAAGAAAAAAATATGTTGAGTCAAATGGAATCCAAAAAAGGTTGAAATCGTTTTCCTTTTGCCATCACTGATTTGGAGAACCAAAGATAGAAATTTTCTCATCGAGCTTTAATAAAGATGAAATATTACGGAAAAAATTTATTAACCAATTAATGTTCTTACAGAATAAACGCAGTATGTTTCTTTCTCTTATGGTCTACCATCTGTCAGTATACCGTGTACATCGGCAAATTTCACATTTTCTAGAAACTTGCTTTAGATTGACTTTTCTAAAATGAAAGTTATAAAATTCTCTGTCCGTGCAAAAATAACACAGATCCAAGCTACGTGAATTCGAACTTACAGAAGGTGCAAAACTGAACTTATTCATGGCTCCCATTATTGGTTACAACTATTAGAAGAAGGAAGAGCAATACAGTTAAAACTTGAGATAGAATTTCATTTAAAGAAACTAAGCATAATTTATAATACCAAAATATTAAGCAAACTTTTGCTGTAGTGATTCTGGACGGCCAAAAATGACTCTCAAATTTGTTTCGTCTCATATGTACTTGAAAAACTCCAGACTATCTCGGATTTTCACTCACGATGTTTTAGTGGTGCGGACGACTTCCATACAACTGTACTTAACCTTTGTGGAGCCATTAAATCTGCAATTTGTCAAGCTACCTCTGAAACTTGAACGAAGACGAGATCCGACCCGGCTCTTTCTGCTGAGCCCCATGCACAAAATGGTCATTGCAAACACCGTCTTTCACAGGAAAGATAATTATAAGCCAACATGGTATAACAATGACTGAAGAACGCGGAAGATGATCGACTGCATTATAGTCAACCAAATATGTTGGTCGTTAGTCACAAATTGTAGAACATGCCGTTATGCTGAAAGAGCGAATACCGGCCTAGCTGCTGCGAAACTCGCCTAGTAAACTACAACAGCCAAAGTTGGATTAAACAGCCAAAGTTGGATTAAAAATTAAAGTATTCCGCCAAAATATTCGAGTGAAATCCAAGACGGGTTTAAATAACTAAATTCCTCTGTTGATCCAGAAATGTTCTGCAGGCATACAAAAACAACGTACTAGAGGTCGACACATCGGTCAAAAAATGTTTTCAAAGTAGTCATGCTGTCGAAAGAAGCAACACGAATCACGTAAGAAAGCGCTACTAGCTAGAGGGTTTTAACATGACTCAATATTTTTCTTTGGAAAAAGTTCTTTTTCTTTATAATCTATTTTTAATTAATTGTGAACACAGGGAGGTATTATTAGGTCAGCCGTTTTATTTATTGGTTTTAAAAGGATACTACAAACAGCAAACTCCCCTTCCAGCTTCAGATGCCTTAGGCCCCAAAATTAGTGAGCTGCTACCACGGATTTAGATCCAAGGGAGCACAAACTATATATTATATATTGTTATTATATATTACCTATATATACATATATTTATTATTAGTATTATATATTACCATTATAGTGAAGAGAATTTTCGTTTTGCTTATTCTTTTGCTTCTAATGAAAACGCCGTTTGTTCACACGATTTTAATGTTTTCAGTTTCTTTAGCCTGAAGTTCAGTTTCTTAGTTGTTTATTTCTTGTGTTCTGAGTTTTGTCATTGTTAACCAGTTTGACTTTAAATACAGAAAGTACAGATGCATTTTTGGTAGTCAATTTTCGCCCTTTTCTCTTCATGAACAGTTCCGAATAGCTCTTATTCTTTCCAATGAAAGTAAGCAGAAACATTCCTTGTCTCAGATGTGACCTGCGTTAATATAATCCTTCAGTTCTTATAAGCTCAATAAACCATGGCGATTTGTGATAAGCTTGAATGAGAAATGAATTGATTATATTACGGTTGAAAAGGTCTGAGATGGCAGTACAATATTTTTTTTATTTATGTATGCTTACACTCTGCATAAAAAGAAATCAATAAAATGTTGATTATTTATATTTCCATTGATTGTCATTGAGTATTTCCATTGATTGTCATTTTTCTTTCCTGCATCTTAGTTATGTTGATTGTTTCTGGTTGAAGATCTAATGTAATGAACAACGAAAACCACATTGCCTTCTTATCGCTAGTAACTGAAAACAAAGATGTCTTTTGGAAGACAAGAAAATTACAATTTTATGGTAGAAATACCATCCTCGGCGACAATCCAAAGCAAGAAACCGCTTAAAACAAGAATAATATGATGAGGAAAACGCAAAGAACAAAAGTAAAGCATAAATTACTCATTCAGATACTCTTTTTTAAGAGGCATTCTTTCGAACTGGCTTTTCATTTTAGACCAAAAATCTCTTCCAATTAAATTTAAAATTCAGGAGGCAAAGGCTAGAGAAACAGGCCCAAGTAACCATGTAATTGATCATTTTTATATATCTACTATTTATATCTTCTCCAGATATATTTTGACTTTTCTTGAAATTAATTTCATGAAATAAGTTTAATTCACAAGAAATTTTAACACCAAAGAGAAAACTTTGTACATATATACAGTACAACCAAGCACCGCATATCTGGTAAGCATAAATGGTCTTAAAATACATAAAACATGTTATTTGCCCTTTTAGTATTTTAAGAAAAAACATAATGAAAGTTTGGTGTAAAAAGCTTTCTATCAGTGAGATTGGGTCCTAAGATCTCCCTGAAGCCATATTGATAACTCTATTACTAAACTATTTTAGGGTTATAGAGAAATTTGGTGGACTTTTAATGATTGTTTGCCGCTCATAGCCATAAAGTTAAGCAGATTATACACACTAGACATTTTTTTTGCAACTAAGGGAAAATTGAATGCAAATATAATCTCATTTCTTTCCTTAGTTTTGTGTTTATTTATGCAGGACTGATTCGCATAAATGACAATAGAACTAAAAAATAAATTACATTAAAGTCAGGGGCTGGGGGATCACTTTTCCCTAAATTTATCACTGACTTAAATGAAATGAAGGAATATTCGATTCTTAACATTTTCTGACGGTTTCAAACAGTTCGTGGTAACGAACTGTAGTAAGGAGCGACCCGGCTCAATAGTAAACGAAACTCTAAAAAACAGAATTTTGATACTAAGAGATACATCAAAAGAATCGGATTCTTATAGCGGGAAACACCCCTTAAAAGTCATACAATCTTAACGAAAATCACACCATCGCATTCAAAGTATCCGAGAACCCTACTGTAAAAGTTTCAAGCTCCAATCTACAAAAATTTGGAACTTCGTATTTTTTGCCAGAAGACCAATCACGGGTGCGTGTTTATTTGTTTTTTTTTTCTTTTCCCTAGGGGTCATCGTATCGACCGAGTGGTCCTAGGATATCGCAAGAGGGCTCATTATAACGGAAATGAAAAGTTTTAGTGCTCTTTTTAAGTGTCCGAAAATTTGGAGGGCACCTAGGCCCCCTCCAGCACTATTTTTTCCCAAAGTCAACGGATCAAAATTTTGAGATAGCGACAGAGGGGTGTTAAGTCATCCTCAAAGACACAGTTATCAGCTTTTTCGACTACTCTGAACAAAATGGCTGTCTCAAAATTTTCTTCAGGTGGCTTTGGGAAAAAATGAGCATGGTAGGTGGCCTAGTGGCCCTCCAATTTTTTTTAGTCACTTAGAAAGGGCACTAGAACTTTTAATTTCTGTTTAAATGAGCTCTACACAGTGGTCCTGTTTTATAGGACCACTGGGTCAACACAATCACCCCTTGGGAAAAAACAAAAAACAGAAAAATTTTCTTGTTTGAAAAAAAGCAAAGAAAAAATAAAGACGGGCGTGCATCCGTTATTTTTCTTCTGGCAACAAAATACAAATTCCACGTTTTTACGGATAGAAGTCTGAAGCCTCTAAAATGGGTTATCTGACATGCTGAATATGGTGGTGTGATTTTCATTAAGATTCTGTGACTTTTCGGGGCTGTTTCCCCTTTTTCGAAAATAAGGCCAATTTTCTCAGGCTCGTAACTTTTGATGTGCAATACCAAACTTGATGAAACTTATGTATTTGTAATCACATAAAAATTTAATTCTTTTGATGTATCTATCGGAATCAAAATTCCGTTTCTTAGAATTTCGGCTACTATTGAGCCAGACCGCTCCTTACTTACACTTCGTTACCATGAACCCTTTGATTATTCAGCCCTTTTTCATGCATTGAATGGTACCAAGAACACTTCTGTTGCATTCTATTCTTTTTATCCGGACACTTAGTGTGCTATGTCATGAGAAATATCTTTAATAATCGCTTAACGGGGCTGAATTATTATAATCGGAAGTAGGAGCCAATTTATTTCTCTTAGCTTTGAAAGACTTTATCTCAGAAATTGCTTCTCTTGAAGTCTATCCATTTTAATAGCAGGTCATCCGTATCTCTATCTCTAATTTTAAAAGCATTTTTTCAAACTGAAAGCGTTTGGTATTCCAGCTTGCAAGTGGTCAATTTCATCTGTCTTGGCCGTTTTTCATCTCCGACTAATGACACAAGAACATTTTAGTTCCAGGATTTAACATCTTGAATTCAATCCTCAGAAGCAGATACCGTTCAGAATAACAATATGCTTTAATAAAACTGGTGTATTGACATTTGGTGTCTCTTCACCAAATGCAAGATCAGTTTATGAAGAAGAGCGTCATTCTTTAGTAAGGGAATCCAATGCTCTAAACAGAATAAAACGAAAAACACTGAAATTGGCTGTTATCAAAATTTAAGCGGATGTTCAACATATAGTGATACCACAAAAAATTGTAAAGAATGGTTATTTTGATACAAAGAAGAGAATCAGATAATATTATAACTATCCTGTCAACCAGATAATTAATTTTTCTCTTTCCTTTTTTATAGAATCGTAATTATGATGCAGAGATTATATTATAACTATCCTGTCAACCAAGCAATCATTTTTTCTCTTTCCTCCTCCTTTTTTATAATAGCCATACTTCTTTTATAGTTATTATTTATTTGAGTTTTTCTTTATTTTTTTTTGTTAGCACACTTTACTTGATGCTATAGCTAAGAATATAACACTCGATTTAACCTTATATCCTAGCCAGCTCGCAAAAAGGGAAAGTGTATACCAAAATGATTTTAGAACATATAATTTATCTGTACTAACCATTAATATTAAAAGACTCTGTCAATATTTTCACCGAGTCTAATTTAAGACAGCCTGTCCGCATATCTAATGAAAATCGAAATTGTAGACAGGCAAAATCTATTGCAAGGCAAGGAATATTTATTCAATCCAATTGGTAACTTCTCTTTCATTGATCTCAAGTTGGTAATTGTCTTTTGATTCAGTGTCTTTTCTTCTCTCGTAGAGTTCATTTAAGAAGGTTGGTTTTTGTTGTTGTTGTTGTTTTTTCTCTCTTTCTTATATATTTTTTGAGCACTGAGGAGGAGTTGGCGGAGGCCCTTGTCAAAATTAAATAAAAAAAACAAGTTTTTTTAAATGAAAGTAAGGAGCAACATTAAAACTTAAAACGAACAGAAATTACTCCGTATATGAAAGGGGCTTTTCTTCCTCAACGCCTCGCTCTTTACGCTAAAGTTTGACTCTTTCTCTTAACTCTATTTTTAAAACAGTAAGAAGCTTTAGCGTAAAGAGCGGGGCGTTGAGGAGGAAAAGCCCCTTTCATATACAGAGTAATTTCTGTTCGTAAGTTTTAATGTTGCTCCTTACTTTCATTTAAAAAAAACTTGTTTTTTTTTTTATTTAATATCTGGACGTTTTTGAATTAATGTATGTTTTGATCTTGGCTTTCCGCACATAAATAATTAAAACGAAATTTGCATATTAATTAATTGCAATTAATCGGAATATTTTGAGAAAAAGTAGAGAGGGAGGAGGCCTAGTTGCCCTCCAATTTTTGGATTACTTAAAAAAGCAACTAGAACCTTTAATTTTTTACAATCGTTTTCATTGGTAAAAAATATATGTAACTTACGAATTAACTTACGTAACGAACTTCTATATTCGTATGTTTTTATTGCGTTTATGAGGGGGTTCAACCGTCGTCAATACCTCACTCTTTACATTAAAGCTGAAATCTTGTCCCAATTCCTTAAGAACGACCTCTGAATCACACAGGCCGTAGAATAAATAGTTGAAATTGCTACCAATACTTTAGCGTAAAGAGTGAGGTATAACGAGGAGGTAAACCCCTCATATGTGTAATAATATTTGTTCGTTTTAAGTTTTAATGCTGCTCCTTACTTTCAGTAGAAAAAACTTTTCATATTTATTTTCCTTGTTTTTTTTTTAAATAATGCTAGAAAATCCTGCCCGTTAATTCGGAAAAATAGAAAAATTGAGGTATTTTTAACTTACGAATGGTTGATCAGATCTTAATGAAATTTGATGTTTGGAAGGATATCATGTCTCAGAGCTGTTATTTTAAATCCCGACCGGATCTGGTGACAAAATGGGATATGGGAGGGGGAAACCTAAAATCTTGGAAAACACTTAGAGTGGAGGGATCGGGATGAAACTTGGTGGGAAAAATAAGCACAAGTCCTAGATACATGATTGACATAACCGGAACGGATCTGCTCTCTTTGGGGTAGTTGGGGGGGGGGGGGTTAATTCTGAAAAATTAGAAAAAATGAGGTATTTTTAACTTACGAACGAATGATCCGATCTCAATGAAATTTGGTATTTAGAAGGATATCGTGTCTCAAAGCTTTTATTTTAAATCCCGACCGGATCTGGTGACATTGGGGGGAGTTTGGGATGGGGGAACCTAAAATCATGGAAAATGCTTAGATTGGAGGGATCGGGATGAAACTTGGTGGGACAAATAAGCAGAAGTCTTAGATACGTGATTTACATAATAGGAATGGATCCGTTCTATTGGGGGGGGGGGGGGTTAATTCTGAAAAATTAGAAAAAATGACGTATTTTTAACTTACGAAGGAGTGATCGGATTTTCATGAAACTTCATATTTGGAAGTACCTTGTAACTCAGATGTCTTATTTTAAGTCTCGACCGGATCCAGCGTAATTTGGGGGGGGGGGTGTAGTTGGGGGGACCGCAAATCTTAGAAAACACTTAAAGCGGTGAGATTAGGATGAAACTGGATGTGAAGAATAAAAACCTGTCTAAGATACGTGACTGATACAGACAGGATCTGCTCTCTTTGGTGGAGTTGGGGGGGGGGGGGTAATTTTGAAAATTGAGGTATTTGTAACTTACGAAAGGGTGACCAGATCTTAATGAAATTTGATATTTAGAAGGATCTTGTGCTTTAAAGCTCGAATTTTAAATTCCGACCAGATCCTGTGACATTTGGGGGAGTTGGAGGGGGAAACCGGAATTCTTGGAAAACGTGAAAATTGGGGTATTTTTCATCTTACAAAAAGGTGATCGGATCTTAATGAAATTCGATATTTAGAAGGATATCGTGTCTCAAAGCTCTTATTTTAAATTCCGACCGGATCTGGTGACAATGGGGGGAATTTGGGGTGGGGGAACCTAAAATCATGGAAAACGCTTAGATTGGAGGGATCGGGATGAAACTTGGTGGGAAGAATAAGCAGAAGTCTTATATACGTGATTTACATAATTGGAATGGATCCGCCCTATTAGGGAGGGGGGGTTAATTCTGAAAAATTAGAAAAAATGACGTATTTTTAACTTAGGAAGAAGTGATCGGATCTTCGTGAAACTTCATATTTAGAAGGACCTCGTAACTCAGATCTCTTATTTTAAATCTTAACCGGATCCAGCGTAATTGGGGGGCAGTTAGGGGGACTGGAAATCTTAGAAAATACTTAAAGCGGTAAGATCAGGATGAAACTTGATGGGAGGAATAAAAACCTATCTAAGATACGTGACTGACATAACCGGACCGGATCTTCTCTCTTTGGTGGAGTCTGGGGGGTAATTTTGAAAATTGAGGTATTTGTAACTTACGAAAGGGTGACCAGAACTTAATGAAACTTGATATTTAGAAGGATCTTTTGCTTTAAAGCTCTAATTTTAATTTCCAACTAGATCCTGTGACATTGGGGGAGTTATAGGGGGAAACCGGAATTCTTGGAAAACGTGAAAATTGGGGTATTTTTATCGTAGGAATAGGTGATCGGATCTTAATGAAATTTGATATTTAGAAGAAATTCATGTCTCAGAGCTCTTATTTCAAATCCCGACCAGATCTTTTGACATTAGGGGGAGTTTGAGGGGTAGCCTTAGAAAACACTTGGAGTGGAGGAATCGGGATGAAGCTTGGTGAATAGAATAAGCAAATGTCCTTGATACGTGACTGACGGAACCGTACTGGATTCGCTCTCTTTGGGGGAGTTAGGGGGAGGGGTTCAGTAATTTGGCGAGTTTGGTGCTTCTGGACGTGCTAGGACGATGAAAATTGGTAGGCGTGTCAGAGAGCTGCACAAATTGACTTGATAAAGTCGTTTTCCCAGATTCGACCATCTGGGGGGCTAAAGGGAGAGGAAAAATTAGAAAAAATTAGGTATTGATAACTTACGAGTGGGGATCGGATCTTAATGAATTTTGATATTTAGAAGGACATCGTGACTCAGAGCTCTTATTTTAAATCCTGACCGGCATTAAGCCTCTTATTTTCCTTTTAAATCAATCTATTGATTAATAGAATTTTGTTAGAGCTCATACCATATGATCTCTTGGCTCTTAGCTCTTCTTGCCTCGTCACAAGTGTCATATGAGCTCTTAGCTTTTGTTTTTTATTTCCTTTACTTCTGTCATCAAACAGTTCGTGGTAACGAACTGTAGTAAGGAGCGACCTGGCTCAATAGTAACCAAAACTCTAAAAAACGGAATTTTTATAACAATAGTTACATCAAAAGAATCGCATTTTCATGCTGATTTTAAATATATAAGTTTCATGCGGAGGGGTTTTCCCCTTCGCAGTCCCTCGCTCTTTACGGCAAAGTTTGACTCTTTGCCACAATTCTAATTTTTAAAACAATTATAAACTTTAGCGTAGAGAGCGAGGGATTGCGGAGGGGAAAACCCATTTCATATACGGAGTAATTTCTGTTCGTTTTAAGTTTTAATGTCGCTCCTTACTTTCAGTTAAAAAAAACTAGTTCTTTTTATTTAATTAAGAATTTAAAAAATGAAAATACAGAGAAAACGGGTATGATATTTCAAAGCAAAGTAGTGGACAGTTATTGATATATATCCTACATTTAATGAACCAATATTAATAAATTTATTGAATTGTATAACACATAAGTTTTCTTGACCTGTGTCCATTTATAACCTTAGATTTCCCCTATAGTTGTTTTCAGCCTAACCTTTTAAATTCAATCATAGGCGATATGTAGGAATTTCTTTCAAAATAAACAACCAATTTCATGTACATTTAGTTATAACTGTTCGAACCTAGGGCATATGTAAATTTTTTAAATAAATATATTATTTCATTTTTGCTATATTTAATTACGAAACTACAACTGTCTAAGAGACAACCTAACTGTTCTTTCAGTTTTGGGTATTCGTGCTATTTCCATGGTGATATTGGAAATTATTAAGATATTTCAAACTCCACCTCTACCTGAAAAAACCCGATTTATCATTCAATTGAGCGTATTCGCGTTATTTCCATGGTGATATTGGAAATTATTAAGAAATTTCAAACTCCACCTCTACCTGAAAAAACCCGATTTATCATTCAATTGAGCGTATTCGCGTTATTTCCATGGTGATATTGGAAATTATTAAGATATTTCAAACTCCACCTCTACCTGAAAAAACCCGATTTATCATTCAATTGAGCGTATTCGCGTTATTTCCATGGTGATATTGGAAATTATTAAGATATTTCAAACTCCACCTCTACCTGAAAAAACCCGATTTATCATTCAATTGAGCGTATTCGCGTTATTTCCATGGTGATATTGGAAATTATTAAGATATTTCAAACTCCACCTCTACCTGAAAAAACCCGATTTATCATTCAATTGAGCGTATTCGCGTTATTTCCATGGTGATATTGGAAATTATTAAGATATTTCAAACTCCACCTCTACCTGAAAAAACCCGATTTATCATTCAATTGAGCGTATTCGCGTTATTTCCATGGTGATATTGGAAATTATTAAGATATTTCAAACTCCACCTCTACCTGAAAAAACCCGATTTATCATTCAATTGAGCGTATTCGCGTTATTTCCATGGTGATATTGGAAATTATTAAGATATTTCAAACTCCACCTCTACCTGAAAAAACCCGATTTATCATTCAATTGAGCGTATTCGCGTTATTTACATGGTGATATTGGAGGTTACTAAGATATGAGTTTTGTTAAGTGTTTTTGTCTTCCTTTTCGAAATATGTTGTGTTTAATTTAGCTTAATTCTTCTTATTTCGCTCATAAAGGCATCAGAGCGTGAAGTCTAAATATTCGGGTTTCATTATTATTTAAAATTTCCTTCTTTTTTATCCACTGCTTTATGTTAAAATATTATACTCACTTTCTCTACATTTTCATTTTTTAAATTTTGTAAATGGAAAGAATGTTCGATCGAAGAAATTGTTTCTGTTATTGAGCTTGTTAGATGAGCAGTTAACAGCCTGGTTAACAGTTAACAGTCGTAAAACGGGTAATGGTTCTCGAAAAATTCATCAAAATGGACAGTATATTTACTCGACCCATGGGCTTATTAGTTTACCTTTGGATGTTTCCTTTTGATTTTTCCCTTTTTCTTTTTTTTCTAATATTTTGTGCTTGAAATCTTTAAAATATTTTTTGTTTTTGTTTCTTACACTTCCATAATTGTGAAGGGGATTGCAAATAAAATTCATAATACAATTTGCTTTTTTTCGCGTAAAATGCGCGGTAATAGTAGGCCACTATTTGACACGTTTGAAGACTATTGATTCAACTTAAAAAATAAAAACGGAGTTGTCCAAAAAGGAAATCTATTTTAATGGACAGTTTCTCTGGTTGAAAAATTTGCAAGAGTGTGTGTGTGTGTTTGTGTATGTACTTGAGCATAGAAGCTGTTCTAGATTTAAACAGGGGTTACATTTTTGAAGGGGGAAGGATTATAACTGTCCTCTGGATCACCCCCCCTGTATTTTGAAGAAACCCTTATTTTGGTGCTTTCGTTGAAAAAGAAACCTATGATTTTTGAAAATACATTTTGCTATCTTCATTATGGATAAATTGACAAAATCCTCACCACTCCCTTTTACATTTTCAGGATTCTATGCTGCTGATTTAAGACATGATTTAATCAAAATGACTTATAAAAAAAAATCCGAAACAATTTTGTAAGTTTTTAGCACGAATCCGCATTCAAGAAAAAATCCTTGCGATTAAAAATAGATTATGCATCCTTTGCCGCCATTGCATCAGTCAAGACGAATTGATATATTGAATGTAGATGTCACTATCGTCGCTTCAATATAGCATACAGCTTATGTAAAATTACCGTTTCAATATAGTATTCGGATCCTAAGCGTAGCCGCCATTCCTTTCGGGGGGAGGGGTGTATATTTGTTTTGTTTTTATAGTATTTTTACCTAAATTCCTCAGGTGGAAAAACTCCCTTTGTTTGTGATGCAGTATTAATTTCAAATTAATAATGCGAGAAATGAAATGAGAAATAAGCTGGTTTGGTAGTTATACAAAAAAAAAGGTTACCTTGAAATTATCTATCAGACTTAGAAATGCAAAATGGTAAGAACAGAAGACAAAAAAAAATCAAAACAGTATTGCATCCCAAGATTGGACCTTTCGTATTTGAAGTAGTGATTAATCCGTAAAACGTAGTGTTTACATACTGGGTATTTCCCGTAAAGCCAAGGGGTGTTTTTCCTATCTCTTAGCCATTATAAATAGTTATTTAATTCTGTCTTGCTTTTAGTTAAGAAAGCCTGTCTCATCTGCATCTTTAACGTCAATTAAAATTGGTAAGAACGATGCAACTGATGAAGCACCGAATATTACAGGCTCTAGGTAAGATTTGTTTTGAAAATAAAAATTCTGAAAAAAAGACTCACATTTTTTTTTCTAAGGAGAAATAGCCTAATGTTCTATTCCCGTATTCTTGGTTTAAAATATTTATTATGGATTTTAAGTTTGCTTCTAAAAAATTTTTTCAGAAAAATATTTTGCCATCGTTTTAAGGTCAAGGGATTTTCTTTTTACTGAAAAATGTCAAAATAAAAACTGTAATTGTTTTTGTCATGAATAAAGAGTCATAGTGTTTGTGTTATTAAAAAAGATGTCATTGTAATTTTTTTTTGTCGGAAATACGATGATTGTTTTAGTTTACCATAGCAAAACTATCATTGTTGAATATGTGTGCGTATAGAGGCCCAGTTTTGCTCCCGTTGCCCCCAGAAATATAGTAAGGTCACCCTTGCGGATTCCAAACTGCACCCATGAGAACTCCATACGAACTGCACTCACGCAAGGGTTTACCCAGAGATGATGGTCTAATAATAGTTATAGCTCAGGCTACGTAAAGTACAACTGTTAAATACTGAGCCAAAAGAAATCTGCACCCACAAAGCCCTGCACCTTAGGATAATTGCAACCAGACAAAATGTTACTTGCTGAAAATTCACCGGTATACGAATCCTTTTGTATGTCCGATCGTTTTTAAATATTTCTTGTGGGTGAAATCTTTCGTGAATGCTATCTTATGTAGGTACAGTCTCCGTGGGATATTTTTTTCAAAGAAACGGCTTTCTAGATTCATATAGACCTTCCAGTTTGTTATAATGATTAATGAAGAACAAAAGTTTTCCTGCAGGGGAGGAACAGAATATGGCCCAAAAAGGAAAACAATTTTTAAATTTTGCTGTCGTTCTAAAAATAATTAATAGATGGAGAAACAAAGGCCTTCACAGGGGGGGGGGAGAGGCAAAAATATCTTATTAATTCATTTTGATTTGAATTTAATCATATGCGCTTGTAAGAGGTAAAGCTCCAGCGTTGCCTTAGTAAAGACCCATAAGCCTTCAATGTATTATTTTATTTTGTTCCCTGATAATAAAACAAACTTCGAAGCGGACTCATTCAATTGGAATTAAGAGGTTCTAGTTCTTGTTTTAAGAGTTGAAAATGATTGAAGGACAAACGACCCACCTCTCATGCCCTTCTTAGCTGCCCTACTCCCAAAGATATTCAATAAAATTTCTAGATATTTTTTTTTGTTCAAAATAGCCTAAAATTTTAATAAATACGCCTTCGGAAATCACACGACCACCAACAGCCTTTGGGGCAAGGACTGTAAGTTAACATAGGCAAGGACTGTAAGTTAACATAATTGTTAACAATTGACCATTGTTAACATATAGCTTAAGTTATTGGAAAAGAGGGGATATGTTTATCCCAAGTCTCCAAAAAGGCTTAGGGCGTTAAGGTGAAACTTTCAGGAATGTTGAGGGGGTGTTCAACAAAGTCAAAACATAGTATGTATATTCTGGTTGTGAAAAGGGCGCATCAACAATACTTCAGGAACAGCCGAGGGTAATAAGTCGAAACTTTCTGGGTATTTTAAGGGAAATTTTGAACAAGGATTGAAGGGCAAAGCCCCCCTATGCCCTTGTTGGCTGTCCTTCCCCCAAAGACATTTGACCAAATGTTGTGATAGCAATTTTCCCTAAAGAGTCTAAGGGTCAAATAACCGTGCCTAAGGTTATGACGTAACCCCTACATCCCTTGGGGCAACGCCTTTAAGTTATGCAAGTTGCCCATCGTTTACATATATGTTGTTTGGTTCTTAGGACAAGGGATATAATTGATCCCTGGTCTCCAAAAAGGCTCAGGAAATTAAGTTGAAAATTTCAGGAAATGCTCAGGGGGAATTTAAATAAAGTCAAAAAGACACTATGTGTATGCTGGTTGTCAAAAGGGCGTGTCAGTAATATCTCAGGAACGGCTGAGGGTATTCAGTTGATACGCTTAGGAAAGGTTAAGGGGGATATTGAAAAGTGATCATTGAAAGTGATATTGAGACCAACCAGCTTCCTTTCATAGCTTTTTTAGCTGCTCTCTTCAAACACATCTGATCAAAATTTGAGATAGGTATAATGTTGAGAATAGTCTAAAGTTCAAATAACTATGCCTCTTTGGATGATGTGATCCTTCAAAGTTCCTGGGAAAACGACAGTAAGCTATGCAAGTTACCCATTGTTAGTAGTGACGACCCTCTGCTTTTTATGAGGCCCATAGCCACTACTCTTTTCTTCCTTCAATGATTTAAGATGACGAACAAGTTTGACGGTGACCCCCTCAGGGAAAGATACAGGTGCATGTTACGTGATAGGGAGTATTTTCTAAGAGATGTACATGCTTGTTACGTAATGGAGAGTGTTTTTCCTTTGGTTGTTACGTAATATGTTATGTTTACTTCTAAGTTGTTACGCAATAGGAATTGTTAGAGTCCGCTAGCCAAGCGGGGAATCCCTAGTTGTAACTAAAGGGGACACATACGTCGGTGTTACTTAATGAAAGTACACAGGGGGGATTTGACGCAATTATTGCGCGACTTGGTATATTTGTTGAGGATGACGCAGTGTTACGTGACTTTGTAGATTTATTGGGAGTAACCCAATGACAAAGCACAAAAGAGTATATAATCTGAAGTTTTTGTTCACATAAGGATTCGAAAGAGATTTACATCCAATAGAATGGAGAGCTAGTCATATTGACTATGGAAGCCTTTCTAATATTATTATTAGGGTGATACTTTCTACGTGATAACCTATTCAACGCCCGAGGGAATCCCCTGGTCGCTCACTAGATTGATTAAATGGACCTAATGTTTATAACCCTTTCTACATGAGAGCGCGCACATTCAATGAGATTGATTTTTGCTCTATTACATGCACCTGCCTGTTACAGTAATATCAGTTTTCTAAAGTGACTTATATTGGTTAAAATAGCTGTTGAACCAGTGAGAAGTTACATAGCATCGGCTTTAGATGTTTCATTGCGTAAATGATTACGTATTGAAGCTTTATCCTGGAACAAGAAATCCAAAGCACATAGACTCTTTTTTACTCACAAATTTCGTTTAAAAAAAATTCAAGCGTTATTAAAAGCCAAAAGAAAACGGTTAAAATTCAACAAACGAATAAAAACCAAACCTGAAGAAAGTTTATAAAACATAAGCAAAAAGAACCATGAATAAAAGAAATATGAGAAATCCCTAGCAACCATTTCCAGGAGTAGGAGTGGAAAGGTTGTTATTAGAGGTATATTTAAGCCGTATTGAGAAGTGTTTGTGAGAGGTCTTAATGAAAATACCTCGTTTCTATTGTTCTGTTGAATGCGCAGGCCTGTTAAATGCCATTAAATTCAATATTGATGCTAGAAAAATCACATTTAGAAAAATAAAAATGCAAAAAAAGAAAAAAAGACGAAAAAAAAAGCAAAAAAAGAATGCAAAAGAAGAAAAAAAGTTTTTTAAATTCAGTTATTTCAGAAAGGTTTAAATGAAATTCAATGTTTCTTTGAGCCAAGGCTATGTATATTAACGCCACCGTTGCAATATGTGGTGATATTGGAAATTATTAAGATATTTCAAACTCCACCTCTACCTGAAAAAACCCGATTTATCATTCAATTGAGCGTATTCGCGCTATTTACATGGTGATATTGGAGGTTACTAAGATATGAGTTTTGTTAAGTGTTTTTGTCTTCCTTTTCGAAATATGTTGTGTTTAATTTAGCTTAATTCTTCTTATTTCGCCCATAAAGGCATCAGAGCGTGAAGTCTAAATATTCGGGTTTCATCAGTATTTAAAATTTCCTTCTTTTTTTATCCACTGCTTTATGTTAAAATATTATACTCACTTTCTCTACATTTTCATTTTTTAAATTTTGTAAAGGGAAAGAATGTTCGATCGAAGAAATTGTTTCTGTTATTGAGCTTGTTAGATGAGCAGTTAACAGCCTGGTTAACAGTTAACAGTCGTAAAACGGGTAATGGTTTTCGGAAAATTCATCAAAATGGACAGTATATTTACTCGACCCATGGGCTTATTAGTTTACCTTTGGATGTTTCCTTTTGATTTTTCCCTTTTTCTTTTTTTGTAATATTTTGTGCTTAAAAACTTTAAAACATTTTTTTTTGTTTCTTACACTTTCATAATTGTGAAGGGGATTGCAAATAAGATTCATAATACAATTGGCTTTTTTCGCGTGAAATGCGCGGTAATAGTAGGCCACTATTTGACACGTTTAAAGACTATTGATTCAACTTAAAAAATAAAAACGGAGATGTCCAAAAAGGAAATCTATTTTAATGGACAGTTTCTCTGGTTGAAAAAGTTGCAAGAGTGTGTGTGTGTGTTTGTGTATGTACTTGAGCATAGAAGCTGTTCTACATTTAAACAGGGGTTATATTTTTGAAAGGGGAAGGATTATAACTGTCCTCTGGATCCCCCCCCCCCTGTATTTTGAAGAAACCCTTATTTGGTGCTTATTAACGTCACCGTCGTAATATGTGGCTAGCCCGCCCTAAAAAGCACTTCAAGAGGTAAATTTAAGCCCAATATGTTTATTAGAGGTAAATTTAAGCCCTATTAAGATATATTTCAAGGAGTTCCTAGTGAAAATGAAACATGTAAACGAAAAAAAGAGGTGGATTTTCGCATTCGTTATTTCAGAGAGTTTTTAATAAAAATGCCATATTTCTTTGAACCAATACTATTATCAACGCCACCGTGACAATATGTGGCTACCTCACCCTAGAAAGCAATTCCAGAGGGGGGTGGTGGATGTTTTTAGAAGGAAATTTAAGTAATGTTATTTTCAAAAGGTCGATACTGAAAGTGCCTCGTTTCTATTGCTCTATTGGATTCCCCTTTCTGTTACTTTTCATTAACTTAAATCTTGATACTAGAGAAACCAGAATTTTAAAAAACGAAACATGCAAACGAAGAAAAGGAGACTGATTATTGCATTCAGTTATTTCTCTCAAAACCTCAGAGATGTTTTGATTAAAATGCCACTTTCTTTGAGCGAAGAGTATGTAAAGGAAAGCCACCGTGACAATATTTGGCTAGCCGACACTAGCAAGTGATTCCAGAGAGGGATGGGCTGCTACTAGAGGTAAATTTAAGCCGTAGCAATAGGTGTTTCTGAGAGGTTCTAATGAAAATGTCTCGTTTCTGTTGCTCTATAGGATACAACTGTCTGTTACATTTTATTCATTTAAATCTTGATACTAGCAAAATCAAATTTTGAAAATAAAACATGCAAACAAAGAAAAAAAGACAGATTATTTCCAAAAGGTTTAAATTAAAATGCAACGTATCTTTGAACCAAGATTAAGTATATTAACGCCACCGTAACACTATGTTTCTAGCCAACCTTAGAAAGCAATTCCAGAGGGTAATGCATCCCCTATTAATTATTAGAGGTAAATTTAAGTCCTATTAAGAAATGTTTCCGGGAGCTCTGAGTGAAAATGCCTCGTTTCTGTTTCTCTTTTAGATGTTCTTTCCTGTTACAATTTGTTATTTCTGAGAGATTTTAATAAAAATTCCACGTTTCTTTGAGACACGATTATGCATATTAACGCCACGATGACACTATGTGGCTAGCCCACCTTAGCAAGCACTTCCATAGGTAAATTTAAGCCCTAATAAAAATATTTTGAGGAAGTCATAGTGCAAACACCTGGTTTTTGTTGCTCTATTGGATATTCCTACCTGTTACATTCGTTTATTTCTGATAGATTTCAATAAGAACGCCACGTTTCTTTGAGCGAAGACTATGCATATTCAAACCACCACTGCAAAATAATGTTAGTCCACTTTAGCAAGCAATTCCTGAGTGGAGGGTTGTTATTAGACGTAAATTTAGGCCATGTTTAGGATTATTTCTGAGGGATCTTAATGAAAACGCCTCGTTTCTTTAACTGAGTGTTAAATTTCAGTCCATACACCCATGAAATTCTATTAACCCCACCTGTTTAACACACACCTGTAACCTGTTTTAACAGCTTGAAAAACAATATGATTCCTATGAGTTTTTCAGCGGTACTGCAACCAACATATCTCACCCAGGCTACCTACAGCCGACCTATTTTAACAGCTAGAACAACCCTGTAATTTATATGGATAGTTCACGCAAACTCACACCATTTTTAAGGATTCATCCCTTTTCTTACGTGCTATAGGTTAGGTTAACCTTGCATAACCTACAAAAGGCTAGTGAGGTTAGGCTATATGGTGCTAAATGGAATATTAATATGAGCACAGGTGTGTGTGTATGTGTGAATAGGCATGCCGTGAATTGGCATGGTCTTGGCTCAAAGAAACGTGACATTTTCATTGAAACCTCTCAGAAATAACCGAATGCTAATCTGTCTCTTTTTTTGTTCGTTTGCATGGTTCATTTTTCAAAATGTGATTTTGCTAGTATCTAGGTTTAAATTAGTTGAATGAAAAAGGATCTCTTAACAATAAGACCTCTTAATCAATAGGAAATACCTCTTAATATGACTTGAATTTGCCTCTAAAAACAACCCCCACACCTCCCCCTGGATTTGCTTGCTAGAGATTCCCACTTGTCTTTAATTTATCGTTCTTTTTGCTTATTTTTTTATCAATTATAAGCATTTTCCGGTTTCTGTTTTTTGTTTGTTGGGTTTTGACTGCTTTCTTTCTTTGTTTTTACTAGTTCTCGTAAATTTGTTTTTAGCAATAAAATTTTGTATGTGCAAAATTCTGTGTCCCTTAGATTTATTTTCCCAGGATAAAACTTCAATACGATATCATTTACGGAGTGAGATATCTAAAGCAAACGCCATGCATGTATGTATGCATTTATTTTTAACCCATCATACAAAGTAATGAAGTGAAGGAGTACAATGAAAAAGAAAGAAACGACATATTGTGGAACATTTAAAAATACAAACAAAAATAGTTCACGTCAAAAACCAACATTTTGCCATTCATGGCCAGTTTGCTTGCTGCACATGTGTATATTCAACTTAGATAACTTAGCACACGGGTCAGACAAGCTATATTTTTTCATTAAATGGGAGTTTCGGGTCCACGGAGGAACTAGCAACAGAAGCTTAGCAAATTTGAAGAAAAAGCGCTTCATCCTAAGAAGGTCACATTCACTAAATATAGGATAAAACGGTAATAAATAAAAAATATGTGACAGGACGACACTATAGTAAATCCTCGCAAGATGGGCTCTGTTCAAATGAAACTGAGAACTAACAATTGTACCATATGCACGATGGATTTTAGTTTCCATACTTTCTAGCATCAGTAGCCCAGTTTTCTTCAGATTTTTTTCCAATAGAAAGGCCAAGATAATTCAACTTAACACAAGACTTTACTTCTGTACCATTCAGATCTATAGATATTTTATTTGATCTAGTCAAATCTAATTCATTAGAAATCAAAAAATCACATTTTTAGCATTTCGGAAAAGCCCTATATCACTGTAGTTTTTAGATATCTCTAAAAAAAACATTTTTGTAGCCCACTGGTAGACCTACCAATAATAAAAATGTCGTCTGCATAACATAATATCAACAGATCAATACCTTTATATATACAGCACGAAGAAAGTTTGGCACTGATCTGGAAGCGTTGCATTGTTATAAACCGTGGGAGAAGTAACCACACCCTGCTTAACCCTGATATGAATTGGTACAACATCAGTCAGAAAATTGCTTCCAGGTATACGTATTTTTGCTTTCATAAGGTGATAACTGTACAGAAGAGGTCTAACTAAGTCTAGCAATACACCACGGTTCAAAAGCTCATTCATTGCTTGGGGATGCAACAACGAATCAAATGATTTGCTAACATCATATGTTCCAAGCGCTAGAGTACCACCGGATTTATCTACATCAATCAAAAATTTGCACAGACATTTTAGAGCATGGAAGCAACCAAGCTTAGGCTGGTAACCAAACTGGTGAGGAAGCATATAACAGAGAGAACGTAGGTTATTAATTGTAAGTAATTCAAACACCTTAGCAAAAACACTTGAAACAGCTATAGATTGATGTGATGAGCATTCTAACAGATCCTTCCCTTTTTTGAAAATCGGTGAAATAAGACCAAAACAAAAAGAAGCTGAAATTATACGACAGCGAAAAATCATTTGGTGCAACAAAGAAAGATGATACATAAGCTTATCAGACCAATTTTGTAAATGAAGGGCGCATATGCCATCATAACCCATAGACTGTCTTTGGTTAAGCTCTCGTATAACATCACGTAATTCACTAGAACTTACTACAAAGGTACCCGGTGAAGGACCCGGTACGTAAGCAGTTATTTAATTCCCTTTCAAATTTCTTGAGAGCGCTAATGTCGGGTTCGCTGAAGTGACTTTTGAAATACGAATGTCACTAGTTCTCACTGATGGTGATTTGGCTTTCCCGAGTTTTATTATTTACCGAACGAGTTTTCCATAACTTCTTAGGGTCATTCAAGATCGATTCCACAACTGTAACACTTTGGTCAACCCGGTGAGCTTGGAGTTCCTTCTGAAAGTGCCGCTTAGTAAGTAACCGTAAAGTGTTTACAACTCCGTTTCTAGGTTTTTCACATCCATTCCACAGATGTAACCAATCTTTCGAAGACTTACTAGCGGAAACATCTATTTACCATCTCACTGATTCAATAGCTAACTTAAGCTGTGTGGGTCACTTTGGAAAATTAATATCGCTGTAAAAGGCAGGTGCATCTAATAGAGAAAAATTAATAGTGTTGGGATGCTCGCACTCTCATGTGGAAGCGTTGGAAACCTACGGTCCATTTAATCAATCTAGTAGCCGGGCAGGGGATTCTTTCGTGCGTAGAGTAGGTTATCACGTAGAAAGGAATATACGAATAATAATATTAGAAAGGCTTTCATAGTCCAGCTGATTAGTGCTCCATTTCACTGGAGAGGAATCTCTTTCAAATCCTAATGCGTACAAAAACCTTTGGAATATAAAGGCTCCCTGATAAAAACGTCGTGAAGGAAAATGAAATATCAAAAAGAAGACAAACACGCCTTGAAAGAAAAATGAAATCCTTCAGAAAATGAAACCCCGAAGAAAAAAAGCTGTGAAAGAAAAATGAAATCCCGAAGAAATATTAAATCCTGAATTAAAAAAAATCTCTTAGAGTGTCCTCTAACGCCCGTCTGTGCACCGCCATTACGTAACTTCCCACTTGTGTGCCCCCTTTACCTAACGCCAACGTTTGCACCGCAATTACGCGAAATTTCATGTATTTGCTGTCGTTACGTAACATACCACGTGTGCGCTTCCATTACATAACATTTCACGTGTGCGCTGTCATTACGCCATACTCCTCCAATTCCCGCAAGGTTGCATCACATCCCACGTTTGCACTGTCATTGTGTAGCACCCTTGTTTTTGTCCCCCTCAAATACAACCGGCGATTCCCTGCTTGACTAGTGGACTTCAATAAGTCTTATTACGAAACAAATGAAAGTAATCAAAACCTATTACGTAAAAACCAAAGAAAAAACACTCTCTATTACGTAAAAAGCATCTTCGTTTCTTAGACAACATTCCCTATGACGTAACATGCACATGTTTCTTGCCCTTAGAGGGTCACTGTTAAACTTCTTTACCATCTTAGATCATTAAAGGAAGAAAAGAGTAGTGGCCATGGGCGTCATAAAAAGCAGTGGGACGTCACTACTATTATTTACTATTTGTTAACAATATGTAAGTTACTTTACTCCACTTTAATATGGTCTTTACTCACTTCAATATCAGTTCGTTTTTTACTTGCTCGCTTTTATTAGTTTTTTCATTCCATATTTTACTTAGTATATGACTTTATTTCTGGTCGTTTTATGTTTTAATAAGGTTTTTAACTTTAAAATCCTATCTCCTGGATTTTGAAAAACTTTTGTCGAAAGCATTTTTTAAACTAAATTCGATTCATTTTTAACTGGCATTGTTTAATGATGGGTTAATTTTTTCACAGTATTTTTGCTTAAGAACTAATATATTAGACCACAAACTTAATTTTAGGTAGAGTTTGAATATTCAATCCAAATTTCTCCCTAGCGATTTTTTTTTGCAACAATTTTTTAATGATATTTTTGTAATAACACTCGGGGTGCAATGAGAGGGAGATTTTAATCCTATGGATTGATAGTCTTCATAGTTGTGTTTTCTATAAGGCTGAAGTCATCCCGAATCCCACCATGTAGACAAAGACAACTATGAACATACTCATATATTAACCTGAAATTATACTATAAGAATGTGTTTCGGTCTGTTTTGTTGTACTGTTGGTTTGGTTCAATAAATGCTAGTCAAACATAAAAAAAAACTTGTCTTTTGTTGGATCCGTAGGCTTAAATTTGACCAAAGCATTTCGGCATGCTTTGATATGTATGACGAGCAAGTATTCTCCAGTGTGCTATTTATCTGTGTTCTTTCGAAAAACTAGATCTGGAAATCCTATTGGATCTGATAATAGTACATAAATATTAAATTTTACATGTTAATAATTTTATACGATATACATAACTATCTGGTAATTCCCATTGTATTATTTATCTGTGTTACGGCGAAACTCTTGATATGGAAATTTTATTGTGTCTCATTTTTCTCTCTCGTCTTTTCATTTCATTCTCGAAACGTGTTGATAATAAAAAATAATAAAAATGAAACATACAACTGGCAAGAACATTTGCTCCTAAAGGAGTAAAACAAGCCACTATTCAGGATAAAGAACCGGGGGTTAAGAGAGGCAGGAGTCCTCTTCCCGTATTCCGTTCATTTTTCAGTTTCAGTTAAAGCAAATACATACATCAAAACTTAAAACAAACACAAATTATTCCGTATATGAAAGATGCTCCTGCCTGCTCAACCCCTAATACTATTTACAATAAAACTTAACTTGGTAGTAATTATTCCGTATGTAAGGAGGGCTACTAAAGTTTGGGACGATAAAAACTGACTTTCTGTCTATGCTTTAAGAATGATTGTTGAAATATCGGCAACTGGCATTGGATAAAGATTATGCCTCAAGAATCGAAGAGCTTATTGAAGCATATATCCTTCAAACAACAAAATTTTCGGCTCATACGTTTAAAATCTATTGGGCAAAGAAAACACTTGCAGGTACCCATTAAATGCATTGACTGCACTCATAAATGCTTTTACTATCGTGTTTCCAATTATGTATGCTTTGTATCATTCTTAGTGCATCAGAGGACAATTTCATAATAAGACGTCTTATTATCTGATATCATAATATAAACAAACATTCCTTTTAGGTTCGGTAATCAATTGATAAAAAAGGCTTGTCAAAAGAGAATAGTTGAGGGGACAAGATGATAGCCTACTTAGAGATTCCATTCACATTTTGTCAAAAACACTCCATTTTTGTCTTGCGATCAGTAGGGCTAAGTAAAAGATGTACAGTAAAATAAAATCTTAAGTACTGTAAATTATCAGTATTCTTTAGGTACCTTCAGAGCAAATAAGGCCAATTGCCACGAAAATGCGAAGTACATCAATGCGTATTGATGATCCACTGAAAAACAATGTTTGTTGTTTGTTACTGTCTCTGAATCTTCCGTTCACAAAAATGGTCTACACGGCTTTTACGAAAACCAATTTTTTCAAAACTTTCCGAAAATGATTCTTCAAGGAAAAGTAAAGAGCTATATGAAAACTTGCTACCACTACTAACAAGTCCCCGCAGCACCAAGCCGCCTGAGGCCTACAGATCTACGCACAATCTTTGCGTAGTACGCCTAATCTGTCATCCTTCTTCCGTGCAACATGCCCTAGCCATTTCAACCTTTCTTTTACTATAGCCCTATAAAGCAGGATTGAACCAGATTTTTTGTACAGCCTAATGTTTGAAGTACGGTCAGTCAGCCGGGTACTCAGAATAATCGTAAGCAACTTCTCTGGAAAACATCTAGCAAATCTTTATCCGCTTTTCGGAGCGCCCATGCTTCAGAGCCATGTTTGATCACTCTCATCATTGTACCTTGCAATATGCTAATCTTCGTTTGCAGACTTACATTCCTATCCTTCAAAATTTTTTTAACTGTGAAAAAACACAATGATTCTTGGCTATTCCCCTTTTAAAATCTTCACTGCTCCCACCGTCTTTACTAATAATACTAACAAGGTAAGTGAAGCTGCCTACCTGATTAATCTTTTCGTTACCAAACGTCACCTTCTCATCTTCACTTATTTCTGGCCCTAGTCTTCTTAACATCAATTTTCAAACCTATTGTAGCACCTTAAATTTGCAAAACCTCTAAAAGTTTATTCATTTTTGCTCACACTTTCATCAAGGATGCTTAAATCATCAGTATGATCAAAGTCCAGCAGATTTTTTCCTCTCCATTTGATTCCGTGGTCTCCCATTGCCTTCTTTGTGCTCCTTGAGACAAAGTCCACCAAAATAATCCATATAAAGGAGGATAGAACACAACCATGCTTAACTCCTGATTTAATACAAATCCAGCTGCTAACCTCATTTCCTACCTTATTCGTAGCAGTGTTATTCTCGTACATAGCACAAATTACTTTAATGTGTTTGTCTGGGAGGTTTTTCTAGAACTGTTAGGTACTTCCCATTTTCAAAAATCATATGCATTATCTTCAGTAACTTCTCTTTAACCTCAGAGCCACCATATTGAAGAAACTTATTTACCACACTATAAGCACATAGAGCTTTTTTATTTTTTAATTCTTTTGGTACTATCGCTAATTTTTCCTCGAAAAATAGATCTTCCTTCACATCTAAGCTTACCACAAGGTTTTTCATTCCTTATCTTTTTCTGCAGCTCTGTCTCGGTTAGCACATTCTCAAAATGTTTTGCCCATCTCTCTTTAACTCTTTCCTTATTACCAATTGTGGCCCCATTCCTATCTACAACTAGCATAAGTGCGGATTGACTACTCCCTCTCAATTTATTAGCATGCCAGTACAATATTTTGCTATTATGCCGTCTAGCTGCATCTTCCAGGTACTCGGCAATTTTATCCATCATCTGAATCATCTGAATTCGTCAGTCAAAACGTCGATGGGATAGTCATTTTTTAACGTCGTAACATTCGAAGTTCCAATTTTAATGTTTCTTTAAATCATTGAAACTATTTTGGCCTCCAAGAAAAGCAATGATTCCGGATACCAGTGTAGGACGGGGATTTTACCTTAACAAGAAATTACTGCCAAAGAATAATTGAGACTTAAAACGAAGAAAAATTTATAAATACTCGCATCAAGGATAAAGGTAAAAGGTATTGATGTAGATAAACATTTAAGTCCTAAAACGAGTAAAAATGAAAATGAATACTTAAGTCACACTTTGACACAAGTTTGGCTTTTTGTTAAATTTTTATAAGAACGACTGCTGAGACAGAATTGAATTGAAACAAGAATCATGTTTTAAATTTAATAGCTTTAGTGTAACAACTGAGGGGTTGAGGAAGGTGGGGGGGGGAGCCGTACATCATCTACGGAAATTTTTCTGATGGTTTCAATTTTTAATGTTGCTCTTTACTCAGCTTAAGAAAACTAGTTCTTCTTAATCTAAAATATCATATAAAGGAATACCCAGGGACTATTTAGGTTGCAGATTGCTGTAATGGCAAGCTTACAAATTTGGGACTTAAATATTCTCTTTCTTTTAATTTTGTTTAACTTTTGTGAAGTTAGAAGCATTTAACGCTTATCCAAGCTTGAAAATTTTTAAAATCTTTTAGAACACTCTTGGATCGTCAACGCTCATGGGAAGAAAAAAAGAATGGACATTTAGGCAAACACAGACCTAACGTAGGATATCGATTAGGACGACGGAAGGCTTTGTTTGAGAAACGCAAAAGAATAAGTGATTATGCTCTGGTGCTTGGCATGTTTGGTATAATAGTGATGTGTTTAGAAAATGAGCTTGCATCTGCAAATGTATATAATAAGGTAAATAATATGTTTTTTGTATTTAATCGCGTGACTACTATTGTCTTTAAACTTTTTTCCGTACCAGTGTATATCATTCCACAGTGATGCAATCGAAATTTTCCTCACGGTCGATATTTTGTGAGAAAGATCCCAATATTATAGGTTCCAAACATAAAAATCCTGTATTTTGGGGGGTTTCTTCTGAGAGTTCCTAGCAGACAGGGCTTGAAAGAGTTTGGATGGAGGAGAAAAATTGATCAACACATAGACCCTACACGGCCTTTTATATTGACAGATTAGTATTATAGAAGCTGATAAGTCACGGTATTGGTTGTGTCGTTTGACAAACGTCTATTAAATCTTAATTCTTCTTTCTCTCTTTTTTATGTACTCCGTGTGAGCTATTGAGGTGTAATTCCTTCTTCTTTTTTCACTCTCTATTTTTAAAGGAGACAAAACGAGTGGCCTCACTATCCCCTTTGTATAAGATTTATGTATATCGTTTCTTGTTTAATAAAGTCAAGTCAAGTTTTATATTCCAGAGTTCCTGACAATGACGCTATGGCAAACGAAGATGATTCTTATTTGTCAAAATAAACTTCCTATAAATAAAGTACACGAAGTTTCAATTTCAACTTTTTTTTCTGGAATAAAAAAAATCGTTGAAGAGTCCAATTAAAGATTATGCTGATAGGGCCAAACAACAAGTCGGCTTAATTGCTCCTATTTGCCCTGATTTCCCAAGGGTCTTTCCACAGAAAGACAAAATCCTTTTGTGAATCTCAATGCGCCCTTTCTGGTCGCAGCTTCCATCCAATCACGCCTTCAGACAAAAACAGATTGAGGAAAAGTGTGGAATCCAATAAATACATTAGACTAAACAGCTCTTAGTCAAGCAAGGACATATCATATTGAATCGAAAGTATTAATATTTTGTCTTCCTTGTTTTTCTTTTTAGCAGTTAGAGATCACATTGGGACACGAAAGTCAGACCATCCACAAAGGGGACATTAGTGATTTAATCGTGATAAGTAGATTTAACATTGCCTTTCGTAATCACAAATATCTCATGTTTCTTTGGGGAATCCAAAACGCCCTTAAGGACTTTAACAGACCCTCACGCCAACCTTGAGGGAAAGGGAAGCTTGAATTCCCCCAGCCCTAACTTCTCGTTTGTGCAAGTATATAAGAAATATGTGATAAAATAAACTAATCATTGCGCTTAGTTTATACTGAAACAGACGTTTTTAATAACCTAAATCTCCAATATATTGCCAAGAAAGTTTACGGATGCGTGTGTTTTTCCAAGGGGACATAGAATCAATGGTCTTAAGAGATCAGGAAAGGGGTAACTCGCACCGATATTATAAGTCTTAGTGCCCTTTTCAAGTGGCCAAGAGGTTGGAGGGCAACTAGTCTCCCTCCCAGGACCTCCACCCCCCAAAGCTATTCAATCAAAATTCTGACATAACAATTTGGTTTGGTATATTTGAAAGGTCCAATAGCTCCCTGGGGGTGACGTGAACCCCCCCCCCCATCTCCTGGGGAAAGAGCTACTAGTTGTACAACTTGCCCATTGTCCCTGTTGAGATATATTTCAGGGGAGAGTTTCAGAGAGAGGGTGATAACATGGCATAATTTGGAAAACGGTCAGAAACTAAGCAACAAAACAAGTTTTTTCAACTGAAAATAAAGAGCAACATTTAGATTTAAAACAAACAGAAACTATTCTATATGTAGGGGGAGGGATGTACCTTCCTCAGTATTTGCTCTTAAAGCTAACATGCAGTTACGCTCTTTACCATACTGTTAGGCCTCGCTCTTTATCATAGACATGGAGCTACGACTCAGTCTTAGCTTTTATTCCGATGGAAATAATTGTAAAACTAGAAAATTTGTTAGACGACACTGCCTTTACATCTTGTATTATCTAATTTGGCTAAGTTCTAAGTTCTAATTCCCTCTTTATTTTTATGTATTTTTGGATTTTTTTTGTTGTTTTTGCTTTTTTTGGTTTATTTTTATTTTATTAATTTTTTTGCGGGAACAGTCAGTTATTTCATTCTGTTATTTTTAGGTCTTCCTCTATTCTATTATTATCTTTTCCTGCTGTTCACTAGGCTTTAGTCCAATACCAAAGACTCTCGGATGACAGTCTGTCAATAATCAATAAAAGTTATAAGAAAAAAAGTAATAGTTTGCTGGACTGCCAACACCCTGAACTGCTGACTGGCCAATAGCCGGCCACTATTGACAAAATGTGTCCCATATGCAAATGAATTAGAAATTACTAAGCTTGCTGAAAAGAACAACTGAAGACACACAGCTTTTTACGGAAGAGAAAAAAGACATTTGTTTCTACGATGACATTTTTTATTTCCTTTCCCTTTCTTATCACGTCCTAGTTATTTGATCTTGAAGTATATGATCCTTCCATGGAAATATTTTGCTAGTTAAGTCGAGTGGAAAGAACGTGGCTTCCGAAAGCATTCTATTATCCAACATGCCATTTGTTGCCGATAACTGGGTAATAAATATTGGGGGTTTCTTTTGTCACTTTTCAATATGAATAAAAAACTAAGGCACTTTAGATCCTTGGAAAAAGAAAATGGGGTAGTTTTTTTTTTATTTGAAAGCTTCTCCTTAACATTTGTCAAATGTAAGCCTATGTATGAGTCTTTTGAAATAAGGTTGTCTGAGACCTGGCTTCGATTATAAATAGGCCTTGGGCGTTTGATGTTGTATCTTGTCCTAACAATACGATTGATTTTAGAGAAACATTTTATAAGGAGTCAGAGAAAGCATGGAAATTTTAGAGGTGTCTACAAAATCATCTTTACAAATATACGATTTTCCAATATCGATGTATTTTTTTGTGAATTCATTCCAAAATAATTGTATATGGTAAAATCCAAGAGATAGTGAGTGACTACTGTAAGCTAAGTTTGTCACAAAACTATCGAATAAGAAGGAAAATTTTCTAAATATTAGAACGTTGGTATAAAAAAAAAGGTCCCTAATGCAAAGTGTAAAATCTAAGCAAAGGATTAACTAATTGAGTTCTTATCATTTTTTTTAGAGAGCCAATTGTGAAAACTCCCCCTTGAAGGTATTTTGCAAAGGGTGATATTAGGATATGCCACGCTCTCCCCTGCCATATTTAATTTAAATAAATAATCAAAATTTTGAGTTGTAGTCAGCGGTTTGTTTAGAAGTCAAGGATTTGTTTTGTACATAATTCTCGATTTAAGATGTGCAATACACCCTTGTATGAAGAAAATGTCATGCACGGCATCGTAGCGTACTATGTTTATTCATATGAAATAACTACAAAACAAAACTAGTCTCAAAACAATATTGATTCTCTTTAGTTTTTCTGAAGAATAATAAGCATGTAACATAATTTCCTAAGCAACGTCCTCAATATGCCTGATTGTTAGTATACCCAGGAATGGGTATCCTATCTTCTATAAACACAGAACTACCTCAGGTATGTCTTTGTCATTAATCATGATTTTCCCATTAGGGACAACCTAGAAGAGAACAAACCATGGCCCATTATAAGCAAAATCTAAAAATACGTTTTATACAAAACTGTCTAGGGAGGGAAAGTACTCATTTGTTGCTTATTCGGGAATGGTAACTATTATTCCCATTGGTTTTAGCAGTTAAAGGTAATTTTAAAAATTGAATTATGGGAATTTTGAAAAATATCCTGAAACTCCTCGAAAACCGAGTTGGGTGGAGACAAAAGGTGCGCCATTGGAATCATCATTTCCTAAAACCTCTGAAGGAAACTTGTAGTTCCCCCTTCGAAAGACAAGAAAAATCCCTTTTTTTGCATAAGTAGCACTGATGCGTCCTCATTTCTCTTGTTTTATTTTCCTTCGCCGCTAGCAGGGCACTGGAACAACAAGGAGAGCTGGCTAAGGTCTTATTTAAAAGTGAACTGCCTTTTGCAAGTATTAAAAGGATAACAATAAAATAAAACAGTTTTTGAACAAAAAAAAACTGTGTAATTGTCTTGCGTAAATGACGCACTTTTTATTTCGGTCTGATCTGTTTGTCCCGTAAATTAACTTTCGCGACACATTATTACTTTTAAAATTAACCGAAATTAACTGTCAACCATTCGACGATCAGTTTTAAATGACAATTCTTTTTCGCTAGACAGTTTTTTTTTCAAACTATGTTTTTACGCTTTATTTTACTGGGGTCCGAGGTTCACTCTTTACAAGGTTGCAGCTCCAACTATGCTTTATGGGATCATTCCTGTTCGTTTTAAGTTTTCATGTCGAATTTTACCTTCATTTGAATAATTAAACAAAACTGATTCTCTTCAAACATATTAAAGTCTTCCCTAATGACTCCAGATTTATAGTTTAGTTTCTACCAGGACCTTTGGCTCCTCGTAAGCGGAATTACACACTTATTCGAATATATTGCGCCATTTGAAGGGGTCAAATTGCCTCCTTCTACCATCTGTGGTGATATGAAGAACATCTCGTGATAGATTAAAATTTAGATAAAAAAATTCAGTTTTTGGGGATTAAAGCTATTAAAGTATGTACTAATAAGAGACCTAAAGTCAAATTGGCCTACAGTTTCAAGATGCATTTCTTTGGTTTTGTAACTCCTCCTTGTGGAAAGTAACACATTCCGTATTTTTGTAGGTTGAGCTCGAAATTTCCCTTCCAGGTTTTTCAAACCTGATGAGTTGATGGTGTAATTTTCCTTAAGGTTTTATGCTTTCCTAGGGAAGGGGGTGAGTCATCTTCCTAAAACGCGTATATTTTGTTCTCAATTTACTTTTGATAAGCAAATTAAAGTCACTAATTTTTATAGAATCATGGTGATTCTATGAAAATTAAGGTCCTGGGATTCTGGTTAAGGGCGGACCCTGGGGGTGGTTTTAGGGACACGTGCCCCCCCCCCAGAAGGTCAAAATTGCGCCATTTGCAGGATTTGAGGGTCAAAAAACACCAATTAGAGAGACAAATTTTCATTTCCCCAAATGCTGCAATTCTATATCTTACCCTAGAATCAGCATCAAAAAAGTATTTTTACTTTTCAGTGCAATCGAATGCGAAAGATATTCTTTAAAAGATTTTTCATTTTAGAGTCTCCGTTTCCATTATAGTTTTATACTTTACTTAAATTCGTTCGAATGAAGTGTTTAATCCTGTTAGCACAAATACAGGGACAAAATGTAGGGACATTATGTAGGGACAAAACACACATAAGTCTTAAAAACTCTCCTTAGGCATTTTGAATTTTGTCACAATACGATGCCGCTTGATTCAACATTCATGTATATATCTCTCAATTTTCGGCTTATCAAAAAACTATTAAAACAAGAGTCAAGAGCTTATATGGCACTTTTGACGAGGTCGAGAGCCAAGAGCTTCTTCCCACCAAGTTTCATTACGATCTCTCCACTCTGAGCGTTTTCCAAGATTTCCTGTTTCCCCCTCCAGCTCCCCACAATGTCATCAGATCTGTTCGGGATATAAAATAAGAGCTGAGACACGGTGTTCTTTTAAATATCAAATTTCATTAATAACCCACTCGTAAGTTAAAAATACCTCCTTTTTTCTAATTTTTCCGAATTAACCGTCCCAACTTTCTTCCTGTCCCAAAACTGTTCTGAACTATCTTGTTCACTCACCCCCCCCCCAGACGGTGTAATCGGGGAAGAGACTATTTATAATTTAATCTCGTCTGGTCCCTGATACGCCTGTCAACTTTCATCGTCCTAGCTCATCTGGAAGTTCCCAAACTATCAAAAGCGGGACCGATCGACAGACAGACCGACAGAAATTGTGATCGCCATATGTCACTTGGTAAATACCAAATGCCATAAAAAACATAAAGCAGAAGTTTTTATGTGATTTTACTCTTCAACTATTCTATTTAATAGTTCTGGTGCGAATTAACACACAAGTAGTATATAGTAAACAATACTATAGTACACTTCAATGATCTTTGTTGTTGTGTACCTATCAGGACTTAGGCCAGGTATAAGAATTATTGTGATTTCGAGAGTATTTGAAAGGTTTATTTTTTTTCTTCAGGTTAATTGTCTTTCCATTTTAAGAATTTTTATTTTAGGGAGGGTGGTTCTATAGAATATACAAAAAAATTACTGAGAACCTTTTAAATGACTCGTTAGATCCTGGTTCTTTAGATTTGTCTAGCAATAAATACATAAAACAGCTTTTGAATAGAGTTTACTGTAAAATAATACGTTGGAATTTTGTGTTTATACAATTTTGAATTTGCCCCAATTTTAAAAAAACACTACAGCTGTCAGTATCACATAGCCGTAGGCTATAGGTTTAATGTTGGAGTTGCAGTAATATTTAGAATAGCTGTCCTTGAGTAATCTTCAGCAAAGTTTTTGCGGTTGTAACTATTCAAGTCTAACTATGTGTAACTATTTATAATCGATTCCAACTACCGATTCCAAATAATCGATTCTCAAATAATCGATTCAAATAATCGATTCTAATAATCGAATCAATTAACTAACGATTCCAAATAATCGATAACTCTTTTTTTCAGGCTTCTTTTTATTCCACTGCTCTTAAGACTTTGATAAGCGTTTCAACTGTGATACTCCTTGGTTTAATTTTGGCATACCATGCCTTGGAAGTGCAGGTGAGACATTTTTTTTTTTTTTTGCACTCGATGAAGAAAATCACTTGAACAGAATCTTGCAAATAATACTTTTTAGAAAAGAGATTTGAAAGATACTCCTCGAGTTATGAATCACCTCAGTGCACTTAAATGTTTCCCAACTCTTAAGTTACTGATAAATTATGTGAAATCTATGACCTACGATAAAAATCTTGTATCTTGCACAGCAATTCCGGCAATGTCACCATGAAGGAAACGTTATTCACATTTTAAGTACCTCTTGAAGGTCTTCATGATGGGAGTTTCAAACTGATAGCTCCTTGGAAAAAACCTTGCAAAATTAAGCAAATAATCTGGAAAGCGCTCTTCTAAAATCTTCCGGGAATATATCAGAAGATTGTTCTGGCGAGATAGTCAACTGACATTTAAGAAAGTGTATTTGTACAAAGTTCTGTTTGAAAAGTTTTTGGCTTAAAGGTGGAAAGTTATATTGACATATTAATTTATTTTCCAAAGAAATTCCATATGCTTCAACATAGTCACTGTAGTGTTTTTCCTAGTGAAAATTCTTTGTTGGAAGTGTTTTTGATCCATTTATTGAAGGCGAGGCGGAGAGGTCTTCAGAACACAATTTCATGTGCATCTTGATAATAACGATTATATAGAAAATGTAATAAGCAACATGCACAAACTAAATGAAAAAATATGTAAATTGAGTCAATTCGCTAGCATTTACTAGCGAACTGAGGGTCGACTGTAGAAGGACATATTCGATCGGGAAATGAAGAGTGTTTTGATCTGGGAATATAGACAGTCTCTTTAGGATTCCCTGCCTTGGCGGGAACCTAAAGAAACTGGGTAAAACGAAGTTTCCTGTCATGCGAACGCTTGGCTTAACTTTGCTTCCGACTATAATTTGGGAGAAAGATCGTAAATGCGCGAACAAATTGTAGCTGGCATTGAAACCTACCGGATAGGAGCCTAACGGCCCAGACCAAAAGATGCTACGGAAATTGGAATATTTTCGGTCGCACGAGACTAAAAAGTGTCACCTGTCTTTGAATAGTATAGATATTCCTAGACAAAAATCGTTACTGATCTTGGAATACTCTTTATTTTCCCAGACAAGAGGGTGACTCTGGCCATGGATTTTATTCTGTCAAATCCATCCAAAAGGACTTAAAGAACTAGAAAATTTTTCGGTCAGTCCAGACCAAAAAGTGCTATTGGAACACTTGGGGTGACTGTGAAAGCCACACTGGACTTCCTGATTACATACATTACACAAAGTAATTACACACAATAATTATCGCGAAAATGATTTAAGCACATGAAATACGTTTTTGATGTCCGAATAACTTGAAACGTTCTGAGCCTTTATCCTGTGTCCATTTGACTTTAAGGCAGAACCAATTTTGTCAAAAATTTTTTAGTATATGAGCTCAACTGTCAGGTTTGGTTAATTTGAATCTTACAAAGCATTAACCCTATTCCAAACTTACAGAACTGAAAATCGCTAAAGTTTTCTTGAAAGAAATTACTGTTTTTATTTTTCTGTAAACTAGTTAGTATTCTAATTACTATTTTGTAGATGTTATGACAAATAAAAAACAAAAAAAATTATGTTCAGATCTTTTACGATTTAGAATTTGTCTCTTCTCACCTTAAGTTTTTATCTCACTCTTCACTTTTCACGATCAAACTTTTTTTTAATTTGACTTAATAGCTATAAAAAAACTTTCATCGTTTGACCTTTTGCTGCCACTTACTACTCCCTTTCTGATTAAGGAGTTATATTCTTCAAGAGAAATTCATGAAAGTGTAAACTGCAATCCTATCTTCGTGTTTTTACTTTGTTCTTTTTTCTAATTTACCATTCTCTTAGTTTTCTTGTTTCTGCTTTAATTCATCGATCTTTGTGCAATTGTTTAAAACTTATGAGAAATTTGTTTTCATTAATACAGATTTTATTAAAATAGCGATAAAATAATCCAATGTAATGTTTTTAAAAAATATCCAAACATTAGAACTTAATCCTAATAAGCCAACATTCGTTTTATTGGTGATTTTTTCTCTTTCAGTTATTTTTAATTGACAATGCTGCTGATGATTGGCGAATAGCTATGACTTGGCAACGTAACTTTCAAATATTCTTGGAACTAGTCATATGTGCCGTCCATCCTATCCCAGGCGAATATTATTTCCTTTGGACTACAAAACTGGCGAACAACCCACATGTCATCGAGTCAAAATGGGTTCCAATAGATGTCACCCTTAGTTTACCGATGTTTTTGCGACTTTATCTGATTTGTAGAGTAATGCTTCTTCATAGTAAACTCTTCACTGATGCTTCCTCACGGTGAGCATCGTTTTTTGTTTTCTTTTTTATATTTCAAAGAATGTGTTACTCTCAGAACTTATGTTCTATTGGAAGTTCAGGTTTAGACTGAACCAACCCCATTTTTGTCAATTCCAGATTGAGAGGACCATAGCATTGCTGAAACTCAATGTGTGTAGTATCTATTGTAGTATCTATTGTCAAAGCTGCAAACAGCCATGAGGAATTCAACTCGGTGACTAGTATCTTTTTACGTAACATAATATTGCTGATACGGCTCTTGAACAGTAGAATGCTGATATTACAGTCCACTAATATTGCAACGCAGCTACAACGCGGTCCTTTAGCTGTTTATCCACACATTTTTTTTCCAAAATTCTCTCATCTTAAAATAACAAATATTGCATAAGTTGTGCCACTGCCTTAGTGCTTCAGAAAACTCTTGTTGATGATATCTGACACAAGTAAAATTAGTACCAGCTAAAAACTCTTAATAGTAAAGTTCTTACTTTTCTGCGTCTTAACAAAAATTGTTAGATGACATTAGTGAGTTTTCTGACGCTAACACAGGGCCTCTGACAATAACCTAGCCTCTGCACCTAGCGCTATTCTGATGACGCTGAGAAAAAAATCTTTTGCAAGATTAAACAGAAAAAATTTCATTAACTGAAAGTAAGGAGCGACATTAAAACTTAAAACGAACAGAAATTACTCCGTACATGAAAGGGGTTGTTCCCTCCTCAACACCCCGCTCTTCACGCTAAAGTTTGACTCTTTCTCTAAACTCTACTTTTTAATACAGTAAAAAACTTCAGCGTAGAGAGCGAACTCACTCAGCCTCGTAATGTTTGATGAGTAAGACTAAACTTGATGAAACTTATATATTTCAAATCAGCATTAAAATGCAATTCTTTTGATGTAACTATTGGTATGAAAATTCCGTTTTTCAAAGTTTCGGTTACTATTGAGCCGGGTCGCTCCTTACTACAGTTCGTCGCCACGAATTGTTTGACGAGACATACTACTTTATGGTTATTAGTTACCTTCAGCAGCACATGATTCAAACAGATTCCAGCAAACTTTCTTTAGGTTTCTAGATTGCTTTTGCAGTCAGTAGTGGTTTTATGTCTCATAATTTGGTGGAGGGGGAGTATACCCTAGGAGTATAAAAATATTAAATAAAAGAATATTAATGTCAGAGGTCATAAAAACTTGGTGGCAGCCCCCCCTGCCCTGGCCTAGAACATCCCCTGCTGGTAGTTCCAGTAGATTAGAATATTGTAATTAGCAGTTTTTATCATCTAGTGATTCACTTGTCAGACTGAATAGAACCAGGTTCTCATAAAAGATTCAAAATTAATACAATTTTATCTTCTTTGGGTTTGAATAAAATGTAAATAAGCTAGTTAAACAGATAGACAGCTTACAAATTATTATGACCTTCGTAAAACAACTAGAACTCTTTAGACGAGTTTTTTTTCTCATAAATTCTGCCGTTACTAATGTGAGCACTAACTTGAGTCAGAGAAAAGTCATGTTGAAGTGTCACCAGTGAGCTTACCGGTAGCTACCTAGTGAAGTTCGAAAAAAGTATATCATTTCCTATGCTCTTCCTGTAACAACAAGAAAGCTCTGTTTATAATCATAATATTGACTTTTTTTTTATATTACATCATCACAATATAAGCAAAGAAAAAAATATCTTAGACATCAATACCAGGAAAGCAATATTAGATACCGTCCTCTAGCCACCTAGCCTTGCCAAAATACATTAAATGAAAAAAAAACTGTTTTTCTACTTAAAGTAAGAATCAACATTAAGACTTAAAAAGAAACGAAAAGAGGCTATTCCATATTTGAAGGGGGGTTTCTCCTCCTCAGTACCCCTCTCTTCACACTAAGGGTCTTTAGTAAATCTCAAAAACGGTTCTAATTCTAAATACACGGCTCTTGTGTTTCAGGAACCGTTCTTAGAGAACTGAGAAAAAGATCAAACTTTAGCGTAAGGATTGGGGTATTGAGGATGGACAGCCCCCTCCCCTAACATACGGAATAATTTTTGTTCGCTTTAAGTTTTGATGTTGCACCTTACATTGTGTAGAAAAACTTAATTTTTATCGTTTTTCATATAATTCCTGGAAATCTTCCCTCCCCCTCCAGGGAAAATCACCTTCGATAAAAAATTCCGCCATAGAAAGTTCCTCCCTCTTAAAATCCTCCCGGACAAATTACCCTTCTTTACCGGAAAAATTAAAATTACTCCCGGACAATTCCATCCTCGCTGCAAATTCCGTCAGATAATTTCTTGCTTAACATTCTGCCTAAAAATACTCCTTAGCATACTTTCATTTGAAGAAAGACTTGTATTTATTTAATTTCTGATGCTTTTTAAGGCCATGAGTGGATCTTCTTCTGTGGAAAATATTTCCCAAAAATCCCCCATCCAATGGAAAGTTTCTCCTGCAGATACACATAGATAGTATCTCCTGTCACATTTTCCCCGTTAAGAATTTCTTCAGTAGGAAATCACCCACGTGAAAATCCCCCAGAAAATTCCAACCGCACGAAAAAATTTCCTCGAGAAATTCCCCCTAATCATCTCCACATGTAAGATAAGGTTGTCAACGAGACAAATAAATGAAATTCAGATAGAAATCCTGGAAAATTTCTCCCGTGTAAAATTTCCCCTGGAAAGCTCACCCCCAGAAACTTTAATCCCAATGGGAAATTTTCCCTGTAGAAAATCCATCCTTAAGAAATCTCCCTTCGAAAAATCATAATATAATATTCCTCCCTTCTTTCACTTAAAAAGGGCACCGGAACTTTCGATTTCCGTTTCAATGAGCCCTCTTCTAATGTTTTAGGACCATTGGTTTGACACGATTGACCCCGAGGAATAGAAAAAATAACAAATAACCAATCTATCTTCCAGTAAAAACTACAAAATTCCATTTTTATAGATACGAATTTGGAACCTCTACAGTAGGGTTATCTGATACGTTGGCACTGACGTTATGATTTTCATTAAAATTACTTTATTTTTAGGGACTATTTCCCTCCTTTTTCAAAAATGTGGTAAATTTCTAGGTTTGTAATCTTTGAAGGGTAACTCTCAACTTGATGAATCTTACATATTTGAAATCTGTTTAATAAGCCGATCCTTTGATATATCTACTGACATCAAAATTTTGTTTTTTAGAGTTTCAGTTACTATTGGGCACCGCCCCTCCTTACTTGCTGTTTGTTTCCACAAACTGTTTAATATCGGTCGAAAACTAGAGTCTTTTCCTTATGCCTCATTTAAAAGCTATGAAAGATAAAAACGCAATTATAATCATTCCATGAAGTTTTGATGTGAGCAATAGCCATTAGTGTCAGTCGTTAGCTTTTTAAACTGGATAATATGAAAAAAACTTCGTTTTCTTAAAGAGTTAAAGAGGCTGCGTCCCAAAGTCGAACCTTAAAACGTACAGGAATTAGGTGAGGCAGTTGGGGGCTGCCGCCCCCCAACCCCCCGCTTTTAAAGACTCTTATGTACAGGTTTTTTGTTGTGGGGGCTACCGCCCCCTAACCACCCGCTCTTGGCTTCGGAAAGGCCCTATTTTAATTAACAAAACAAAAAAACTGTACAAAAGAGTCTTTAAAAGCGGGGGGTTTTAACCAACTGCCTCTCCTAATTCCTGTACGTTTTAAGGTTCGACTTTGAGACGCAGCCTCTTTAACTCTTTAAGAAAACGAAGTTTTTTTTCATATTATTTCTGTACGTTTTTCTACAATCCATGGTGGATGTAATTTAATAATTCCTGTACTCCTCGTACAGGAATTAGGACTGCCTCTCCTAATTCCTGTACGTTTTAAGGTTCGACTTTGGGACGCAGCCTCTTTAACTCTTTAAGAAAACGAAGTTGAAACTTTCGGGGGGTTAAGATTTTCCTACGAAACTTTCAAGGAAACTTACTTGGAGAATTCCGCATCGAATGAGTCTTCGTACACCCAGATCCGATGTCGGCTGTGACCTGTAGGCGTCGAGGAAAAAAAAGAATATGAAGATTAAGTGGCTATGCGTGGTTTCTGGAAAACAGGAAAGGAGTTATCGGATCGAGCTGAAATTTCGCGGATAAGCTCCTGGGCCCTAGGGAACCTTAACTTGTGAATTTCAGCCCGATCGGACAACTTTAAAGGGGGGCTGGGGTTGGTGGGTCGAAACTTTCGGCCAGATTTTCCCCATGAAGGAAAGGTCGGAGGGGGATGAAATTTGGCAGGTTTCTTAGTTGAAGCTCGGGCTACGAAATGCATCCCTCTCCATTCCTCTGCGACCACTGGAACCGAAGATCGCTTAACATTGTCGTGGTTCGCCTCTTTATAGAGGCACGAGTGTGCCTCCTTGACGAGTGTGCCTCCTTGATGTATCTTATAGTTCACGTTCTTGAACGAAAAGTTGAAACTAAAAACCAAAGGGACAACCATAAAGTTTAATTGAATGTAAATTCTAGATAATCTAGAAGGTAAATAAAGGAGTTTTCGCGAGAAACAAAAAAATAACTAGAACACTCAATTAGATGATACAAATAATAACAGTGTTGACTATTGTAAATAGCTTCTGGGGATGGATATTTGGCTTTGTTGCACATTAAAGTACCAATGACATCAAAATAGTAGCATTCCCCCCCCCTGAATCCATCATGAAAACAAGCTTGAAAATAGTATTTTTTCTAAGATTTTTCCTTATGGTTGTTTCAGAATAAGTAGGTTTGTAGGGCTGTGGCACATTTTCATCAGTGTTGCCTCTGTGAACCAGAAAAATAAATAAACTAAAATAACTAGTTGAACTTAACAACATTTTTGGCGTATAACATTCAAGTATGTATTATAAATTAATCTCCGAAGACAACTATGTCTTCAAACAAAAGCTGCTACGCCTTCTGAAGCTGTTTTAACTTACCACCTAGTTTATACCAAAAGACCTTTTTTGCTATAAACTGGATTTCCATTTATTTTTTCCGTCTTGGAATATACACGATTTCAAGCAAGAAAATTAATTTTCACTGTCCTTCAAACTTCTAATTAGAGACCTTATGCATAACTAAGAACTAACGAAAATTTTTGAAAACTTTTCTAATGCAGCATTTCAGTATCTACATATCCTTTATATGGTTTACTTGACCCAAAAATTTTGCTAGTACCTTTCCTGTTTCATGAGGAAATCAAATATTGCACTTTTTGTTTATATGGTACTTGGTATTAACCAAGTGACATATAGCGATCGCAAATTCTGTCGGTCTGTCTGTCCCGGTTTTGCTACTTTAGGTACTTCCAGGTAAGCTATGATGACGAAATTCGGCAGGCGTATCAGGTACCGGACCAGATAAAAGTAGAAATAGTCGTTTTCACGATTTGACCGTTTAGGGGGGCAGTGGTGGGTCGTTTAATTCGGAAAAAATAGAAAAAATGAAGTATTTTTAACTTACGAACGGGCAATGTGATTTTAATGAAATTTGATGTTTGGAAGGACATTGTATGTCGGAGCTCTTATTTTAAATCCCGACCAGATCCAGTAACATTGGGGGGAGTTGGGGGGAACCTAAAATCATGGAAAACGCTTAGAATGGAGGGATCGGGATGAAACTTGGTGGGAAAAATAAGCAGAAGTCCTAGATAAGTGATTGACATAACCAGAAAGGCTCTGCTCTGATTGGGGGAGTTGCGGGGGGGGGGGTTAATTCTGAAAATTAGAAAAAATGAGGCATTTATAACTTACGAAGGAGCGATCGGATCTTAATGAAATTTGAAATTTGGAAGAATATCGTGTCTCAAAGCTCTTTTTTTCCCGACTGGATTCGGTGACATTGGGAGAATTGAGGGGGGAACCTAAAATCTCGGAAAACGCTTAGAATTGAGGGATCGGGGTGAAACTTGGTGGTAAAAATAATCATAAGTCCTAGATACGTGATTAAAATAACCGGAACGGATTTGCTCTCTTTGGGAGAGTTGAGGGAGGAGGGTTAATTCTGAAAATGAAATAAAATGAGGTGTTTTTAACTTACGAAGGAGTGATAGGATCTTCATGAAATTTGATGATTAGAAGGATATCGGGTCTTAGAGCTCTTATTTTAAATCCTGACCGGATCCGGTGAAGGGGAAGTTGGGGGGACCTAAAATCTTGGAAAACTCTTAGAGTGGAGGGATCGGGATGAAACTTGGTGGGAAAAATACGCACAAGTCCTAGATACGGGATTGACATAACCGGAACGGATCAGCTCTCTTTGGGGGAGTTGGGAGGGAGGGTTAATTCTAAAAAAAATATAAAAAATGAGGTATTTTGACTTACGAAAGAGTGATCTTATCTTAATGAAATATCATATATAGAAAGACCTTGAAACTCAGATCTTTTATTTTAAATCCCGACCGGATCCAGTGTCATTAGGGGGGGGGGCGGAAATCTTGGAAAACGCTTAAAGCGGAGAGATCAGGATGAAACTTGGTGGAAGAATAAGCACAGGTCCAAGATAGGTGACTAACATAACCGGACCGGATCTACTCTCTTTGGTGGAGTTGGAGGGGGGAGTAATTCGGAAAAACTAGAAAAAATGAGGTATTTGTAACTTGCGAACGGTGATCAGATCTTAATGAAATTTGATATCTAGAAGGATCTTGTGATTTAGAATCCTCATTTTAAATCTCGACCAGATCTGGTGACACTGAAGGGAGTTGGAGGGGGAAACCGGATTTCTTCGAAAATGTGAAAAATCGAGGTATCTTACAAATCGGATCTTAATGAAACTTGATATATAGAAGAATCTTTTGTTTCAAATGTTCCATTTTCAATTTGAATCGGATCCAGGGACATAGAGGGTTGGAGAGGGAAACAGAAATCTTGAAAACCGGAAATCTTGGAGAGATCGGGATGACACTTGATGGGAAGAATAAGCACTAGTTATAGATACGAGATTGACATAATTGGTACGGATCCGTTCTCTTTGAGGGAGCTGGGGTTGTTAATTTGGAAAAACCAGAAAAATTGAGGTATTTTTAGCTTAAGTACAGGCGACCGGATCTTAATGAAATTTGATATTCAGAAGGAACTTATGTCTCAGGGCTCTTATTTCAAATCCTGACCAGATCTTTTGACATTGGGGGAGTTGGAGGAGGAAACTGAAAATCTTGGAAAACGCTTATAAATGTCGTAGATACGTGATTGACGTAACCGGACTGGATCTACTCTCTTTGGTGGAGTTAGGTTGTGGGGTTCAGTGCTTTGGCAAGTTTGGTGCTTCTGGACGTGCTAGGACGATGAAAATTGGTAGGCGTGTCAGAGAGCTTCACAAATTGACTTGATTAAGTTGTTTTCCCCGATTCGACCATCTGGGGGGGGGGCTGAAGGCAGAGGGAAAATTGGAAAAATGGAGGTATTTTTAACTTACGAGTGGGTGATCGGATCTTAATGAATTTTGATAATTCGACAGAGGTCATAGCTCTTAGGTGAAGTGATATTTTCCTGATTGTTTCAGGGAAACAATCGAAATTAAAAAAATTCCATTCAAGAATAATTCCATAAACAGAGATACAGGTGAATTTGGATTGAACTCAATTTATGATAATTTACTGAGGTCAAATAAAGTAAATATCACTTCACCTAAGAGCTATGACCTCTGTCCACGTAATACGTCAGTTAAATCTAATGAACCGGAACCGAAAAGGTCAAGGAGATTTGCCTCGGCTGTTGCATTGAATAAAGTAAGAGCAATAAACTATATGTAATTAGTTTATTAGGTATAAATTCTGTTTATTTTTATTCATGTCTTTTAGTTTTACTGCTGATGATGAACACTGTATATGTGTTCGAAATATCCAGTTAAATAATTTTATATTTCACTGTCAATAAAAAGGTATCGTCCCTATTTTGAACTGTTTTACTTTCGGTATTTTTCAAAATTTGAATGGGGTGTAATTCCCCCCTGCCTCCCCAGCCCTAATTGTCACTGTTGAACCAAATTGAAAGCAGAGCTATCTTCATGCCTGATTCCTTTCCCTTTTTTGACAAGCACTTGTAGGCCAAATATTTGCCAAAGCGTATCTAACATATTCTCCTAGGAATAAATTTTAGGCTTCCATAAAAGTTCAATATTGTTGTGGTTTGTAGCAACATGTCTTTTCCACTTTTTATTATGGTCTTTCTAATCATGCATAGTGTGGTTTCTCACGTGAAGCTTTCGTGACTGTCTCTCTAATTTTCTTAATTCCAATGTAAACAAATACTTTACAAGTTAAGTTATTAGTGGAATATTTTCCACAGATCTTCATGAAGGGGAAAGGAAGTTGATGTTGTAACACTGTTAGTTTTCTGGCTATGAAAACTCATTTATTTGATTATTATTCATAAAGGATTAAAGAAAAACTTTATATGCATAAGCAAAGCAATACTCTTTAATTTATGATGAAACATATGGGATTTTTATGCCACTTTACCCAACAACTGATTCTTTTTTTTTAAATGAGGTGAAAATGAGAAAAAAAATGTTATTATTCATGGTTTAAATTTATTGAGGCGGAATCACTTCAAAAAAGTTAGTGGGAGCAATTCATAACCGGGACCAAACATTTTTACTCATATCTAATTCAAGGGCTGCACAATATAATTTTATATATCCTAAACAAAGCTGCGTGAATCCCCTAGGAACCAAAGTTTGGACAAATTGTTTCATATCTAAATCCTAGAAAAAAAAAACTATTTGAAGAAAATCTCAGAAGCCATATTTTTGCAAATTTTTAAATGGCATTTGTTTTGTTTGCTGTTATATGGTATTATATCAGTATGTGACGTAAATCATTTATAACTTTACTTTCATCCAAAACTGACCATTAAACGAGCGTTTTTGGACATCAAACTAGCGTACTGTAAACTCTGTAACTGCTATTTTGATGATACTGCTGAACAATAGTGTGGAATTCTTAATTTTTGAAAGTTGGACTTTGCTACACATGCTATTTTCAACGTTACAATTTTAATTCAGTGACACATACTTTAAACACACCACCAAACTGAATTCTTGTTCTGGCGGATTGCTGTTAGTAAGTTGCCACTAACCATTAGGGTTACATGTCTATTTACTTGTCAGATTGAATGGATCCAGATTTTGATAAGAGATTTCGGCATTTGGCGTAGTTTTTTTCCCTTTGGGCCTAAGCAAAATATAAATTAGGTAGTGCAACAGGCAGGTAAATTCAAAATCATCATAAACTCTTAAAACAACTTTAGCTTTTTACACATGTCTTTTCTTTCATAAATTTTGCCGCTGTTCACGTGAACACCACTCAGCATCTCGGGGAAGTCATGTGAATATTACATAGCACCAGTGAGTTTAGTGTGAGCTAAAGAAGCTAATTAGCTCTAATTGCGGTTCCATCGTCTAAACAATTGCTAATAATTAACATTAGTGAGTTTTCTTACATCATCATAGTGCCCTGCATCCTCTGTACCTCACAAAATTCTTACGAAAAAATGTTTACAAAAAGTTACGAAAATTGACAATTTTCTCTTTTGGCTAATTTTTGGCATGGACTGACGCGATGAAGAACTTATTTATAGGGATTCTATTGTGGTTTTTATACCTATGCATTTTTCAAACTTGAGAAAAAGTTTAAAATTTCTTTCCGAAAGCCTGAACATCTTTTACGTTACCAATTTCATTCTGCATATTACAATCAGCGGCATCAATTCATAAGAATTTAGATTCGTTTTCAAATGTGTAGGAAGGGGGGTCAAGCTTGTTATTGTTCCAATTTGTCAACAATATACCAGAAAAGGCATTTTTCATTGAAAATCCCCCTCTAATGGATATTTTTACAATCTCAGGAGAAAATACTGGGAGCAGAGGCATTTCTCGCCCCCCTACAATTAGGGCCTTTGCATATAATTCAAACAGACCAACACAGTGCCTTTATGTTCTAATAGATTGCTATTAGCAACTTGCAATTAGCCGTTTGTACTATTTCCTTGTCAGACTGAATGGATCCAGGTTCTTATAAGAGGTTAAGGATTGCATTTTTTTTTATTATTTAGGTTTAAATAGAATATGCACAAGCTAGTACAACGGGCAGGTAGGTTCCTAGTCATCATAAACGTCATAAATAAATTGAACTCTTCACTCGTATGTTTGCTTTCTTAGCATCATTTAAACGTTTCGGAAAACTCTAATTGATGTTAAGTGACAACAATGGATTTAGCGTGTACTATTGAAGCTAACTAGCAGAGTTCCGAAAGCTGTTTAATATTCGGCTTTCTTCCTTATATCTTATGTAACAGAACAATTTTTTTTTCATCCTCTATTTTGAAAGTTTCTTGTGTGTATTATGTCATCACGAGCTATACAAAGAAAAAATTTCTTAGACACCGATGCCAAGAAACACAAGATATATTTTTTTTTCAAATTCAGAAAAAAAAGATGTTATTTCCTGATCTTTTCCAGAGTGCATCTCATTTCATTGAATCTGTATGAGTAAGAGATTTTTAGTAAGATTAATCACCCCGCACTAATTCCATGAGTGCTATCTGGTTAACTCCATATTTTTTATTGTTTTATCGTCTTTTCTAAGCGTCAGCTATCTGACCACTCTGCTTATTTAATTATTATATTTTCACTATACAATTCTCTAATAACAAAGATAGTTAAAAAGTGGGGTGTAGCATAACAAATTTATATAAAAGAAAAATTTCACTAGTTATAAACCTTAACTTACTTTTGCACATTATCCACATTGAACACATCAGCGGGTAACATTGTGATTACTCAGCTGATTGGCACAATTTGAGCAAAACAAACAGCATCTATTATTTGTTGTACATGACTGGTGCTATCCTGGGAAGTTAATTTATATATTAATTAAAAAAGTCTTTTTCTACAGTAGAAAATAATTATTTTTGAAAAGGAAAAACAAAAATTAGAATTTAAGCTTGGTGTAAAACATATGAAAGTCTAATTCGAGTTACTATGATCTTCGATGATGTTGTAATTTTTTTGCGTTATTCATTTTCGTTTTGGGTGACTTTTAAAAATACATGTTTCATACTGTTGGCAAATCTAATTTCAAACTGAAAAAGGAAGCTGTCACTAATAGTAAACTCTTCTTCTTGTCAAGATATGATTTTTACTACTGTACTGTCTATTGAAAGGAATTACCTGGTTTGCTTGAACTATAAAGAAAACGACATTTTATTTGAATGTCAGCTTTTTCTGTAAGGCAGTCTATAAAAAAAATTTCTATGACTTTTGAATGGCGGTTTAGGAATAAGAATTGCTTGAGATATCTTTATATTTTTTGGAATCAATGCAAGAAAGTTGAGATGCAAAGGAATCCCTTTTATATGGATTCAAGTCATGTGTTGCATGGTCCTACAGAGCAATTAAAACGTGACGTTCTTATTATGTTAAAAAAAAAACTTGTCTCACTTTGAAAGCAATATTTTTTCCCCTGCATTAAATGTCATTTTTCTGGTGCTCCTCCAGTAAAACATTGTTCGCTGCAAATGCTGTCAAACAAATGTGTTGGGGACTGTCACTCATTTCCCGAAGCATGCTCAAACAGAAATCACTCAAAGACATCTCAAGAAAATGAAAAATCAAGTTAAGGTCCTAGAAAATAAAGCACTAGTAGCGATTAATAAATAAAAAAGATAAGTCCCATGTATATGTTAGTGAAGAAAATTTGTAGGTTGGACTCAATTCCAGCTTAGAATCAAAAATATGAGAATAGAAAGTGAATTAACGTGAAAGAGAAAGATCTTCAAAGAAAAAAGGGTGATAGTTGGAAATAGAAAATTTAGGGCGAACTGGTTTGAGCATTAAGATCTTAAAGTTTGGATCAACGGTATCCTTCCAGTAACAATGCTTCTTCCTGTAAATACTGTCAGAAGAAGTGCTGGGGGGTGTCAATCATTTACTTAGGCATGCTGAAATTGATTTCAATAAGAGAAATATCAAGATATTGAACAGTCATTTTAAGGTAGAAGAGAAAAACAAATTGGTTGCCAGGAATAAATCAGAAGAAAGAGGGCTACTTAAAAATTTTGTTAAGTTGAAACCGGCTATTAATGCATTAACAGCGTCCAATGAATAAAATATAAGGTATAATGGATATGTTACCTCACATCCTCAAGGCCCAACTTACTAACTCTACAACTCCCAAGACAACTGGTCTGGTTTCGTCAAAAATATGATTTTTTTTTTTTGGCCCTTAAGGAACTCACTGATAAGATCAAAAAAACGAAATTACCAATTATACTTAACAAAAGCACCAACGGGACTATGTTTAAGTTCCTAGTGATCATTTGTCGTTATTTTTGCTTTGATTTTGGGGGATTAAAAGAAGAATGAAGAAATTCATTTGCAAGGTACGCAGTGACATGTTCCTGACTAAAGTATAATCGGCTTTGCTTTTGGTAATCCCAATGAAATAGTAGGCAAATAGAACGACCTAGTCACTTCATTTAGAAATAATTTGCCCTGGATTGCCATCATTGGTTGTTTTAGCCAGTCATTTTCACTCTATTCGTCTACCACACACACACAATTTCAATTTGACCCCGTACAATTCAGTCGTAACAATAACAAATGTAATTAGGAAATGTCATTACCAATTCTGAGAGGATTTCAGCATTATTCAGGAAGTTGCACCGAATGTTTTCATAAGTACCACAACAGTGCTGCCTAAGTAAAGAACAATGTTGGCACAATTTTTTTTTTTTTTTTTTTTTTTTTTTTTTTTTTTTTTTTTTTTTTTTTTTTTTTTTTTTGACCTGGGCATTCCGTATTGAAAGAGTTGTCGTAAAAGCTTAACCAAGAACCCATTCAATCGAAAATTTAAAGAGCTAATGCCCTTTATTGATTACTAAAGGCAAATTTAAACGAAAGCCAACCAACCCCCATCCCACGCCCCCCTTCCATAACACATCCAACCAAAATTTTTAGATAACCATTTTGTTTAGCGTAGTTAAAAGGTTCAGAGATATCTTTGAGGATGATAGCCCCCCCCCTCAGGGCTCTCAGGGCAAGTGTTGCAAGTTATAACCTGGGGGCATATAAGGTTTATATAGAAAGGGTGATCGTATAAATTTCGGAGGTTCATTAGATTAGTTATCAGAAGTTCTAATGCCCTTCTTAAAATTTCAAGTGATAGAATGGCGGATATCCCCCTCCTCGCACCTTTTTTTCCCGAAATACATCTGACAGAAATTTTGAGGTGGCCGTTTGTTGTCGTAGAAACTTTGAAAAAGGCTCTTTCGATTGGAAATTGAAAGGGCTAGTGCCCTTTTTTATACTCAAAAGTTATTGGAGGGCAACAACCACCTTCCTCAATGCTGATCGATTCCCGAAACATATCCAATCAAAATTTTGAGGCAATAAGTTTGTTCAGCGGAGGTAAAATGTCTGTAAATTATGCCTTTGAGAATCACAAACCCCCAACAGCCCTCAGCGCAAGAGTTGTATATAAGGTTTTCAGTCTAAAGGATGGTCGTATAAACTCCGGAGGGGGCTCATTGATTTAGAAATCACATGTTCTAGTGTCCTTTTTAAGAGTCAAAGTGATCGAGGGGCAGCCACCCCCATGTCATATGTTCTCCAAATGCATCCGATAGAAATTTTGAGTTGGTCATTTGTTCAAAAATAGTCCAAGGATCGCAGAACAATAACTCCGCGGCTGACAGAATTCCCCAGAGTCTGGGGGTAGGGCTGTGGGGCGCCTTATATGCCCCAGGGGTATATAAGGTTATTATGGAAGTGGTGGTTGTGTGATCTTTAGAAGGGGTTCATTTGATTGGAAATCTAGTTTCCTCTTAAGAGTAAAACATGATGGAGAGCAGCTAGCTCCCCTCCCTCACATCCTCTTTTTCCGTAATGCATTCAGTGTAAATTGTGAGATACCCATTTTGTCACCAATAGTCCAAAATCAAATACCAACGTCTTCAGGGTGGACACAATCCCCCAGAGCCCATGGGCGAGGGTTTTAAGTTATGCCCTGGGGCATACAAGGTTTTTATGGAACCGGTGGTTGTATAAACTTTGGATTGGACGGAGCTCATTTAATTGGAAGTCGGAAGTTTTAGTGCTATTTCTAAGAGTCAAAAGTGACTGGAGGGCAATCAGTCCCCCCAAGCCTATCATTCACCAAAACACATCCGATCAAAATTTTAGTAGAATTATTTTGGTCTGTATTGTTGAAAGGTCTAGTAATTTTGTCTGAGGATCTCAAATTCCCCACAGTCCTAAGGACAAGGGCTCTAAGTTAGGCAATTCGTTCATTGTTTTCACATAGTATATACTATTGAGAAAGGTATGTATGTTTGAACTTTCCTCTCCGAGAAGACAAGGGCATTCAGGTGAGCCTTTCAGAGAATATTGAGGGGAGTGTCGAACTGAATCAAAACGTGTTTTGTGTATACGGATTGTCAAAAGGGTGTAATACAGGAATAACTGTATATATTAATTTGGAAAATTCTGGAAATGATAAGGGAGATAATCAAAAAGGCAACATTTGCATGCTACAAATACTACTACAACTACCACCACTACTACTACCACACTACTCCATTTACAGTATTGAGCGGAAACTTGACTTAAATCAGAAGACGCTATGTGCATGTACATTGTCAATATAGTGTATCTCAAGAATTGATTTGGATATTTAGTTGGAACTTTCAGGGAATACTGAAAGGAGATGTTAATCTCACCAAAAGGCAGTACGTGCATACTACTGCCATTACTACTGTTACTGCCACATACCAGACAAATGCATTAAAGTGATTAGTACTATGTACGAGAATAATACTGTTGCGGTTAAGGTAGGAAATGAGGTTAGGAGCTAGTTTTGTATTAAATCAGGAGTTAAGCAGAGTTGTGTTCTATCCCCCTTTGTATGGATCATTTTGATGGACTTTGTCTTAAGGAGAACAGAAAAGGCAATGGGAGACCACGGAATCAAATGTGTAGGAAAAACTCTCCTGGACTTAGATTATGCTGATGATCTGAGCATCCTAGATGAAAGTGTGAGCAAAATGAATGAACTTTTAGAGATTTTACGAGTTCGGGGGGCTATAACAGGTTTGAAAATTAACGATAAGAATACTAAGTCACTAAGGCTAGGAATAAGTGAAGATGAAAAGTGACGTTGGGTAAGAAAAGGATTGATCAGGTGGGCAGGTTCACTTACCTTGGTAGTATTATTATTAAAGAAGGTGGGAGCAGTGAAGACGTTAAAAGTAGGATAGCCAAGGATCAGGGTGTTCTTTCGCAATTAAGAAAAGTTTGGAAGGATAGGAAGATAGTCTGCAAACCAAAACTATAATATTGGAAGGTATGGTGAAAACAGTGGTGAAACATGGCTCTGAAGCATGGGCGCTCCGAAAGATGGATGAAGATTTACTAGATGTTTTCCAGAGAAATTGCCAACACATTGTTCTGGGTACCCGGCTGACTGATCTTATTTCAAACATTAACCTGTACGAAAAGTGTTGTTCAGTCCCGCTTTCTAGGGCTATAACGAAAGAAAGGTTGAGATGGTTAGGGCACGTTCTGCGGACGAAGGATGACGGGTTGCCGAAGATTGTCCTTTTCGGCCAACCGTCTAGGGCTAAACGGAAAGCTGGTCGTCCTCATCTGGGGTGGTAGGATTTCATAAAGAAAGATTTAAAGGAAATGGGAGCTTTTTGGGAGGGTGTAAAGAGGGAGGCTCTGAATTGATTCGGATGGAGGAGGAGCGTAAGTAGCTGTGTTGACCTCTGGTGGCTTGGTGCTGCGGTGAGTTCTAAGTAGTAATAGTAGTAGTAGTAGTAGTAGTAGTAGTAGTAGTAGTAGTAGTAGTAGTAGTAGTAGTAGTAGTAGTAGTAGTAGTAGTAGTAGTAGTAGAAGTAGTAGTAGTAGTAGTAGTAGTAGTAGTAGCAGTAGTAGTAATAGTAGTAGTAGTAGTAGTAGTAGTAGTAGTAGTAGTAGTAGTAGTAGTAGTAGTAGTAATAGTTGTAGTAGTAGTAGTAGTAGTAGTAGTAATGCTGCATTTACTAATACTTCTATTACCACTTCTATTGCATCTACTTGTAAGGCTAAGAGCATTAAAATGAAAATTTAAGAAGTATATGAACATAGAGGTATCAAAAAGACACATCAGCAATATCACAGCAATGGCTAATTGTTTAAAAATTGAAGCTTCCAGGACTTGACGTGAAGGATGTTCTACTGACCAAAAGACAATATGGTAATACTACTGCTGTTAGTATTGCTACCACTATTCAATACTACTACTAGTATTATCAATACTACTGCGGCTACTATTACGACTATGCCTAAGGGTATGAAAAAGAAATTTTCAAGGAATTTTAAGGGAGTAGTTTGAGCTGAATCACATCCAAGGCTGTATCCAGGGGGGTCAGGGGGTATGAACTCCTCTCCCCCCCCCAAAAAAAAAAGTTTTCCGACCCGTAAAAACATAACAAAAGGAGTTGATTACAACACGCCGTTTTTATGCCGGTTGTCGGTTGCCGGTTGTACTGCCACTTAAGCTTAGGCTTTGTCTATTAATTCTACTACTACTACTGCTATTAATATTAAGAGTATCATGGTGAAGTGGGATACATCGAAGCTGCATAAAACTAATTCAAAACACACTATGCCCGCACAGGTTGCCAAGCGGATGCATCAGAAATGTTTTAGGAATGGTTGGTGGTATTAAACCAAAACTTTCAGCGTTTGCTGAAGGGGATGTAGGAGAAACCAAAGGTGTTATGTGTATACTCCTACTAATGCTACTACAGCTATTGCTACGTCGCAAGTTAAGGGTAATAAAGTGAAGCCCTTTTCGACAAAATTCGACACCAAAATTCGACACACCATGCTCACGCAGGCTGTCACTCGGACACATCAGAAATGCTTTTGGAACGGTTGACGGTATTAAGCTTAAACTTTCATTGTGTGGTGAAGGGGATATTAAAGAAACTTAAGTCGCTACGCGAATACTGCTATTAATACTGCTACAATCATTGCTACTGCGCGAGCTAAGGGTATGCCTTTTAAGAAATATTTAGGTGGATGCTGAACTAAATCAAAAGAAAATATGAGAATGTGGACTTTCAAAAAGGTGACAAAGTGGTATCTGAAGAAATACCTATATTGTTAATTTAGATCTTTAAGGGAAGTTAAGGGGGATTTTGAACTAGCCAGAAGGCATTCTGTGTATACTTTGAATACTATGCCTATAGTTACTGTATCTAATGATGCTAAGGGTATTTAGGCTAGGTGAAACTTGTAGAGAACGATTAGGAGGAGTTTCAATCAAACCAAAAAACTGACTGCAGGCTGGTTTTCAAAGGGGCATATAAGCAATATCATAGGCAGCACCAATCTATAATAGCTATAAATATCGTTGAACCATTAAAGGAGCTAATTAGATTCAAAATTAAAAGTTCTGGTGCCTTTTTAAGAGTAAAAAGAGATTAGAGGGCAAGCAGCCCTTCTTTCAAGCCTATTCATTTTCCAAACGCGTCCAGTCAAAATTATGAGACAGCCATTTTGTTCAGCATTTTAGAACGGTCCCAGTAATTATGTCTTTAGAGATATAAGGCATGTCAACCCCTCAAATTATGCAATTGGCCCATTATGCTTTAAAACTAGGTGTCTGGCCCTAAACAGTTGGCCAACAAAGACAATCTTTGGTAATCTTTTATTTTGGTCCTTGAAACCTCAGGAGTAAAGAATACATTCATTTTTATGTATAATTTTAATCATACAGGCTTAAAAGCGACAAAAAGGCTGTAATCGGGGAATAAAAAGTGAAAGAAGTAAATTAGAGTAAAATAGAAAAGAGTAAAATAGAAATAAAATAGGGTAAAACAGAAAATAGTAAAATAGAAGTAAAATAGGGTAAAATAGAAAATAATACAATAGAAGTAAAATAGGGTAAAATGGAAAATAGTAAAAGAAATATAATAAGCTTTAAGTTTTATGTCAAGCTACAATCGGAGACAAATTTCGACTCAACTCAAGAGACCGTTTATCAGATCTGGCCCAAAGCCTCAAACCTTTTCAATCATCTTTAAAAACTGGGTAAGTAAAATCATCTATGCCTCAATTCAAGAGGTTTGAAGAAGGCCTTCCCCATATCGTTCTCGAGATTTAAAAGCAGAATGAAGACTTTTTCATTTTAATAATAAATAAGAGAAATTTAGATGCAAATCTCTTTGTGATTAAATTTCGGAAGCATGCTGTTAAGTTAGAAAATAAAAGTGTCAATCCTTCCCTATAATCTATGCCTAATTTTATTCTGACAGTGACGTGTCTGTCTCATTTCACTGCAGGTCCAAAGATATGGTCTATGCCTCACTACGCTTGTTCTATAGTGAGGTTTCTGATAACTATTTCTGATCTTATGCATCACAGCTTCTAACCCAATTCCTGGGAAATCCAGGATATTCTTGTTGGAAGACAAGATAATATTACAACTAACTTATCGTGTTACCCGTGTTGTCAAATTGATTATATTTGCATTGCTTTATAATTAAAGTTAATGTGCATTGTATCAAAGTAAAAAGGTAATTTTAATTTAGTCTGGGATGCTTATCTTTTGCAGATTTTTATCTAGATTCTCCTTCAAAAATATGTTCTTTTTTGATACGTTCGGCTAAACTCTGCCGTGTCCTAAACTCTGAGTGTCCAAACATACCTTATGCAAATGTACCATGATTTGTTACATTCTTTCATAGTCTTGGAAAAGGAAGAAGGAAAATCGATTTAAGGATGCATGCTATTTTTTGAAAAAGGGGAAGATAATGCCATTCAAAATGTTCTGGAGGAAAAAAAAGTCGAATTGCAACCAAATCACTTGGGTTTTAAAATGTATGGATTGTTCTGTTTACATTGTACGGCTGGAACCATATTACTTTTGAGTGTCTTTTAGGCGGCCAGTGATGAGTGACTTTTTTTCCGTTTCTTTTTTTTGAGGGTTCTGTACAACCTTCTCGTTTCGCTATTTTTTGGATACTTTTTCTATATCTAAAGCAATCTCATACCAGAGTTATTGGCATTCCTGATGTAAGTTGGTTTTAACATGTTGACATAATGACTTTTTACTGCGGTTATTGCATTTGATGCCTGTTGCCTAGCCTCAATTAGCTTTATAATTTACTCTGAGAGATGGTTATTTATGAGTTTTGCAGAAGCATAGCCGATAATTTCATTGTTCACTTTTTCAGTGTTGTCCCACAATTGTTTCTAAAGGGCGGTGGAATCTTCATCATAGTGTCACGCTTGCAAATTGGTTCTGTAAATTCACGTGCAAGTCTTCTTTCACTGATTGAATTTTCAGTTTCTCTATGGCTATCTCCCTTTTTGGAGGCTGTTTTTTTCCTCACAATCAACTTCAGAAACGTTTTTGAACCTAAAAGCGTTGGATCACTTCAAGATTTTGATCCTGTGCACACTCCTCTGTAAGCTCAAGAATCGATCGCTGAAGAGCACCAATGCTGATGGATCAATGTATTTTCACTTTGGGCAGCTTTGGAACCATGGTTTGACCTTCAAGTTGTCCTTTGAGAGGCTTTGTATTAGAAAATGGTGTTGGTGATGGTAAGGTTATGGGATCTGCTGAACTGGAGTAGTTGATCGCTATTGGAATACCGCTGGCAGAAAGTGAACGGACCAACAATATGGTGAACGTTGGTTTAACATTGGGAACAAGTATCGAAGTATCGTTACTAGAATTAAAACATTTTTGCTTAGCTCTTCCCCAGGTGGCTCATAGGGGAACGTCCTAAGACATGTAGGTTACCTTTATTGAATAGGAGGCGCGGACCAAGGGAGGAAGACTTATCCCATTGGGGTCAATAATAAAAATAGGAGTACCATTAACCAGGGGTCGTAAATACAAGTGGAACAGGAAAAACATACGTCTGACGCATCACCCATCAGCGTATGGACACTTCCCTAGAGTTACTTCTCTTAGCAAGGAATTAAATTGTATTGTGAAGCAGAACACCACCATGGGAGGATCCTATATAGGAGGACAACTGCCGCTTGGCGTAGGATCTAGTTTTTATCGAAAATAACCCTGAAATGGGCTGTCTCGAGCCTTTCGGGATGCCAATGGTCTGGGGAACCCTCGGTAAAGAAAATTTCCATGAAACATCTATGAAGAGATGATTGCTTTCAGAAATGTTATACCCGCTACGGTGTCCCAGGTTTCAAGCAACGCAATCCTGCTCCCTTGAAAAGTGTTTAGATCGACAAGTGAGCAAGCTATTCCTTGTTAAGTAAATATATAGAAGAATGAATTCGAAGTTTATTTCTTAAAATTGAGATCCACAAGGCAAGAATCAACAAGACTAGTGATTGTTATGAAAATGAATGATTACCAAGCAGACCTTCTTTATCTGTCTAATACAAGATTAAACGGATTATCCGAAGAAAGTATACCAATCCGTTATTCTGACAAAATGTGTTTATTCCTCAGGTTTTATTAGTATGGTGGATCCAGAAATCATTGCATTGGCCTTATGATTCGCCACACCGTGCGCAAAAAGCTGATCTTGTGTGGGATCCAGTGAAACCCAAAATAGCCAGACTATGTTTGAAAGGAAGAATATCCAACATCCCTATCATTGATGTCTACGCACCAGCGAAAGTGGAAAACGGATCCTAATAAGGACTTTTTCTACACTGATCTGGTGATTACGGTGCAAAAATGTCTTGATTCCAGTAACAGATTTGGAAAAAAGTCGATAGCTTAATAATCTTGGCTTGCTAATTGACTCTTTTGGAGGCTGTGACCTTGACACACAGAATAGAATCAACCAGGCTCAAACCATTTTCTCTCAAATCAGTCACTATTTGTGGAACCGACGGAAGATCAGAATGAAGACAAAATTTTTATCTATAAAGCAGCTGTTAGATCTGTTTTCTTCTATGCAGTTGAGATTTAGCCACTGAAGGCACTTCATGTCCATGGTATGGAAGCCTTTGACCACCGCTGATTATGAAAAATCTTTAGGTTTTGATAATCCGACAGAGTCTCAAATGCTGGTGCATGTCAACACGCTGCAACATTGATTCCACAGCCACGAGTGTTGTTGGCTTGTTGTTGCCAAAGCTACTGCATTAGCTTGGCAATGTCCTGAGAAGACCCAACGACCATATCATCAAGGAATACTTCTAGCTGCTCCTTTGCCAGATTGGCGCAGAAGTCCTATTGATCAGCTGAAGGATTCGTGGGTGGCTGTCAAAACAACCCCAATACTACCGGTGGATTTTGAAATTTTGGCAGAAATTCGAGTTTGCTGAAGAGCTGACACAGGATTGTGGCAAATAGAAGTCAACCATAGGGAATCTTTTAGATGCCGGTCAAGGCGTACACGTCTGGCCCTGCAACGAGTACAAGTGTACCTGAGAATAGTGGTTTAAAAAGCATATATGCCACCCAGGGTGGACTATAAAAGTATTACCATCTTCCGGAGGCCAAAGAATAGACGCCACCACCACCCCGACCTCCATATATTACAACGGACGATTTTGAAAAATAATGATGATAACTTTAACACTATTAAACTGTCTAAACTTTTTTGGGTACAGTACACTTACAACAGAGTGAAACAATTATTTACGCAAAGAATGAAATATAATAGTTGATTACATACGCCCATAATATTTGAGGACCAAAATAAATTAATACTGTTAACAGTATTAATTTCAGGTTTGTGACTCACAGTGTGCGTGATGGCAGTTTTGGAAGCATATTATCCGTCGTCAGCCTTAAATCCTACTAGTGTTTTCTTCTTTCTTTGTAGCCAGGATTGCAAGAATACTTGAGTGGAGTGTGTGTGAGTTATTCCCCCAAATAGAGTTTGGGATTTGGTGTGTAGGCATTATGTCGGCCAAAATAAAGTTACCATTCTCAGATTCGCTTCCATTTACAATTCTTTCTCTCTAGACAGTAATTTTTTCAAAACTCCTTTTTAAACTTCCAGCTACTATGTGCCGTGTTTTACTAGATTGCATCTATCACTGCTGATTTTTTTATGAGCAATTGTCAAACATCCTTCAGGTTATCAAGATTGGACGGCCTTATGCTTCCTTCAATTTTGAACTTTGAAGCTGTATTTTGGTTAGCAAATGATTTTAGTTTATCTAGGAGATCGTTTGCTACCAGCATTTTTCAGGAGAGCTTGAGGGTTCCGTAGTAGCGCGTTTAAATTACAGAATTAATAATGTTCCATTACTGAATCCAGACCCGCACTACCACAAAATTTCTAACGGTTGCGTATATGTTCACACATTGAAGCTCGATCTTCCGGTCTTGATGCAGTTTCGAAGTGACCCTCAGCTTTTTTTGTTATCTTTTTCTTTTTCCTCAGCTCTTTTCGTTCTTTGTCCTCGTCTCAAACATTTACACAAAACTACAGAGAAAAAAAAAGAAGCTGAAAAAGGACCAAACTATTGAACGCTCTCATTGTGATCTGCGGTGAAAATATAAAGACCATTTTCCACGGAAAATAGTCTGTATATATTGAGCCCGTAGCCTTTGAGTGTCAGGGGAAGAATGGTCCAAACTGAAATTTTAAGTTCTATTGCTGTTTTTCAGCAAAAAAAGATCTGCTACAGCGAAGAACTAAATTTTGCTATTTTACTTCGTAAGACAATAAAATTATATTTACCTAAGAGTTAAAGAGAGTTAATTGGCTCAGAACCATCAAAACACCATTTATGCTGCCTCTCAGTTCAGAGAAAAAGCTTCCATGTAACGGCATATTCTTTCGAAACATAAATGCAGTCAATCAAAATGAGTGATTATTTTACTGTAGCTTCTATAACTTTAGTTGATTTGTCGAGAAATTAATGAAATTGGAAAAATCCAAAAATTTTTCAGCCAACTAGATAATTTTACGGAACAACAGCAACCGTATTTTCATTATTTCAAGCAAACTATCAACATAAGCCTAAGGCATAGTGATAAAACTAAACAAATGAATAAGCTGCAGTATATTGGACATGTTTCATATACATGTCACAACGAATTACGTTGTAAATCCTGTATAGAATTTAATTGACAGGCTATTATCCTTGTGTAATAAATAATCGCACCCAGACACTGTTTGCAGAGTCTATGCTGTCCTTTGAGCATTTTCTTGCTAGAATTGATCGGTTCAGTATACAAATCATTGCGTTCTACGGCCTAAGCTCTTTTTATACTTAAACTTTAAATTATTTGGATGAATAATAACTTTGTATGTTCATATAAAACTAGCCAATTAAGGTTTAGTATCTAATATACAGATTAACATTATGTAAACATATACCTCAAATGTTTTACATTATCTTAAACAGGACATTATCAGTACAAAAAGAAAAGGAAGAAAACGTAGAGCAGCTAAAGGAGTATACTTTGAAAACGTTTAAATGAATGAAATAATGACAGCGAAGCCAAAGTGAAACCACGTCTTGATTGAAATCATTCACCCTGTCGGTAGCATTTTTTAGAGATGGATCATTTTTGCACAGCTAGCAATGATTAGACAGCCTTCGAAAATTTCGAAGGCTATGACTTGCTATCCAATCAAAGCACGATGCATGGTGAATGACGTCAATCAAGAGGCTTAACACTTCAAAAACAGGAAATAGTGTCCATAACAAGCGAAAAAAGCAATGAGCTAAAGAAACGATAAAAATAGAAACCCTGTAACATGGATAAAAGCCAAAATGAATAAATGGAAATCTGACAATAGAAATCTAAATACAATGCCTGATGTACAGCTGCAAGTTCTGTCTTTGGATTAAAGTAGTTCCGTCTTTTGAGAAATATGAGACAAAATGAGACAAAATTACAAAATGTAAACACACCAAATGTGGAATGTCATTTGTAGAACTATCTTTCGGTTGCATTTGTGTCAAAGTTCATTTTTTTTCACTCAAAAAATAGTTCATGGTCCATCCACTAAATAAACTCCAACAACAAATTTTCTTTATTTTCTAGTATTTTCTAGCCCAGTTTTCATAAAAAAAAGATAACAACAACAACAATAAAAACCGACTCAATTTATTTTTAGCCTCTAATTTTTTATTTTCTCTTTTTTTTTTTACTACCATAAATTTTTTATAGCATCTTAGCCTTGGCAGTAATAAAACTTCCTTTGTGGAAATGCATTTCAATAAAGTTCTGTGTACCGAAAGGCCCCAGTAAAATTCTAATATAGAGGATATAGATCCTTGAAATACTGAACTTTTACTTTCATATTAATTTAGAAAATAGATATATATTAGAGCTATAGGAAAAGTTACGGTATATTTTGTTCTGATAAAATGCTGTTACTCAAATAAAAAGTTAATGATAAACGACGTTAAATAATACTGCACTTAATCGAAGTCAGCATATAACACTAATATTGATGTAAAATAATTAATTTTCAACCTGAGGAGACAACCGATGAGGAGACAAAGTTTTCAGGTTGGGTAAAACTTCCGAACCGACTGATGAGGAGTAATCCCTGCTAAAGCCAAACTGTTTGATTTTGTAGAACTCTTATTGGTTTAAGAATTGGTGGAAACATGGACCAGACAACTCTACCAGACAACTAGACAACAGATAATTAATTTTCAACGAATCAACAGATTAGTAAATATCCACCTTTTCCTGGTCTTACTGCAGTTAACGATTTGGTGAACCATGGGATCGTTGCAGATGAAAGAGCATACGTTTTTTGACTTGATATGTAAATTAACCATATAGTAGATCCTGAACATATCTCACTTATAAAAACACTTCACATTCTTCTCATGGCTCATTGCTCATCATAATCTTTCTGTTAGGTAAAAGCACTTTGGTTTTATTTCTCCTTATGAAAGCAGCTGACCAATGCCGACAATCTCCAGGTCCATTTGCTTTCTGGTGTATAAAAGAGCAACGACTCTCCAGTTCCTTTTTTTAAGTGCTGACATTTCCACTTTCTAATTGAAAGATGTTTTCTTCTTCCCATCAAGATTTAAGGGAAAGACTAAATTTGTTTTTACAATTTTTTTTTCTTTCCAGCTGTATCTAAAATTGATGGTAGTGAATCTATAAATTATGTCAAGGAGGTATAAATGTCTAGAAAGCTTTTCCAAGCAAATGCGTCTCACGTCACAATCGTCAATTTTTTAGTGAACGCTTTTAAAAATCCGTAAGCTGTCATCTTAAGATTATCTATTAAAATAATCCTTTGTCCTCTGTCCTCTGTGTGAGATACCTCATGAACGACTGAATGAATTTATTGCGCAATTAAACTCACACAAGGAATATTTTGCTAAGATAAATATATTACAAACTTCCAAGATAAACAAAATGAACGAGAAAAAGAAAAAAGGATCAAAGAGAACAAGAATCAGTTCGTGGTAACGAACTGTGGCCTAAGGAGTGTCCCGGCTCAATAGTAACAAAACTCTAAAAAATTGACTTTTATACCAATATATACGTCAAAAGAATGGAATTCGTATGATGAATTTAAATATATAAGTTTTATCAAGTTTACTCTTACCTATTAAAAGTTCCGAGCCTGAGAAAATTTGCTTTATTTTCGAAAAAAGGAAGAAATGATCCCTAAAAGTCACAGAATTTTAATTAAAATCACACCATCAGATTCAGCGATCAGAGAACCGTACTGTAGAGTTTTCAGGCTCCAATCTACAAAAATGTGGAATTTTGTATTTTTTGCCAGAAGAAAGGTCACGGATGCGTGTTTATTTGTTTTTTTTGTTGTTCTTTTTTTCAGTGGTCCTAGAATGTCGCAAGAGGGCTCTTTCTAACAAAAATCAATAGTTCTAGTGCCTTTTTAAGCGACCAAAAATTGGAGGGCAACTAGCTCCCCTCACTCTCATTTTCTCCAAAGTAACCGGATGGCCATTTTGTTCAGACACAGATATATATCTGTGTCTTTGAGGGCGACTTAATCCCCCACAGTCCCCAGGGGAAGGGCTTCAAGTTATGAACTTTGCCCATTGTTTACATATAGTATTGGTTTTTGGGATGTATACAGACGTTTTCATGGAGGACATTTTCTGGTTGTGGGGGTTTTGGGAGGAGGGGGTTACATGAAAGGATATATCTATGGAGGAATTTATCATCGGGGAAGAGAATTTCCATGAAGGGGGCGCTGGATTTTCCAGTATTGTTTGAAAAAAACAACTAGAAACTAAACTAAAAACAAGTTTTTTCAACTGAAAGTAAGGAGCAACATTAAAACTTAAAACAAACAGAAATTATTACGTATATGAGGGGTTTTGTCCCCTCCTCAATACCTCATTCTTTACGCTAAAGTATTTCTAGTAATTTCAAAAGAGCTTTTTATTCTAATTAAACGACCTCTGTGATTCAGGGGTTATTCTTAAAGAATTGGAACAGAATTGGAACTTTAGTGCAAAGAGCAAAGTATTGACGAGGGGGGTGAACTGTCTCACATGCGTAATAATAATATACGATCATAGAAGTTCGTTACGTAAGTTAATTTGTAAGTTATGTATATTTATTACTAATTAAAACGTTTGTAAATAAAATCAAAGTTTCTAGTGGCCTTTTTAAGAAACCAATAAAATTGGAGAGCAATTAGACTCCCTCCTCTGCCCTTTTTTTAAACGTCCGATCAAAACGTTGAGAAAGTCATTTAGCCAAAGAGGTAAAATCAATACGCAATTTTTTTTTATTATTCATGTTCAGTGAGCCAAAATTAATCAAAAAACGCTCAGAAATTAAATAAAAAACAAGTTTTTTTTAACTGAAAGTAAGGATCGACATTAAAACTTAGAACGAATAGAAATTATTTCATAGATGAAAGTGGGCGTCCCCTCCTCAACGCCCTGCTCTTTACACTAAAGTTTTTATTGTTTTAAAAAGTAGAGTTGTAAGAAAGAGTCAAACTTTGGCTTAAAGAGCGGGGCATTGACGAGGGTACAGCCCCTTTCATATACAGAATAATTTCTGTAAAACTGGCGAAAAGAATGAAATTAGAATATAAGCTCATTCCAACTAAAGAGAACAAAATGATTAGATGCATTGTCTCAAAGCTAATCTTGCTTTGTTTAGCAGCCTGTCTCAAAGGCCTTTTCGTAGTTGGTTCAGTACTATTATAAATCGTTTTAGTAAAATATTTTGTCAGATCATTTTTAATTAAATTTGAGTATAAAGAATTTAGTGAGTATTCCCCTAAGTCCCTGTTCAAAGAAATATTATTATTTCTTTAAAAAAGAAATAATATAAAGGCTTGTCGGCCTTGAGACAGGCTGCTAAACAAGCAAGATTAGCTTTAAGACATTGCATCTAATCATTTTGTTCTCTTTAGTTTGAATGAGCTTATATTCTCATTTCATTCTTTTCGACAGTCCTGGTTGAACTTCGTTGAAGTAAGGATGCTAAGGCTATTTTAAAAAAAAAGTTTTAAAAATTGTTTTTAATTATTTAGTTTTAATTCTCACAATTTGATGTAAGTTCATATATATATATATATATATATATATATATATATATATATATATATATATATATATATATATATATATATATATATATATATATATATATATATATATATATATATATATATATATATATATATATATATATATATATATATATATATATATATATATATATATATATAGTTTCTCTCTTATTCTTGTATTGTGCTGAAGACGACCCTTGGACATAGGGCCGAAATATCCACAGAACTAATTTCCACTGTCTTGAAAAGATTTTCCCTATTGTCTGTACTTTGTATTTGTTTGCTATGGAAAGGCAGTGTGGTCTTCGTCGCAATTTTAATTAAATATTTTACATATGGAAGCGGTTAGGTTGGGTTAAGTTAGGTGTTTGATATAATGTACCCCATACCCCCCCCACCCCCCTAATGTGCAAATATATAGCACAAACTTTTGATATAGCTAATGAAATAAAACAAAATATGATGAAAATATAAAACTTTATTAGGAAAATTGTAAAATTACAACTTAGAATTATGTACCCAGGACGCAGAAATAGTCGTATAAAGTCGTATAAAGTCATGTTGTATCCATTGACGAACTGTTTTCTTGTGGGCAACAACCCCTTATCCTGGAAAAAATATAATTGCCTCTTTTTCAGTCTTTGGCAAATTCCAAATCTTCATTTAAAAATCCATGTTCAGACAGCATCTTCTATCACTATGCGTAGTAACTAATGAGAGTTTTGTCTTTGTGGCTATAAAACCAGATTTTTTCATAAAATGTACCTGCATTGTAGTTTGTTTCACGAAAGAACCTAATTTCACTTATTGAGTGTGTTCTGAATAATACACGAGTACCAAAAAAAGTTTCGGAACCTTTGTTCTGGATGATGCACATTTTGGTCCGCTGGAACGAGTTAGCCAAATAAAGCTACTTATTAACTTAGACCAGAGTTCTCGGCAAGGTAGAGTAAACAGGCCTATTTCATATTATCCAGTTTCTGACTTTCAAATATTGCCTTCGCCGAATACCAGTGCTAATTCTATTTAGGGCAATCCTCATTATTTCGACAGGAGCATTTTACAAAAAAATAGTGAAACAAAACTAGTTTTTTCATTGTTTATCCAAATATTTATAATTTGTATGAGCTAAGATTTGTGAATTTAGTTTACACCTTCAGTACCCACTGAAAGCAGCAGCAAGATATTTGCCCTAATTCATACAGTGAACTCAGCTCCCCACCGTTAATCGCTAATATACGTCTATTACTTAATTTTTTTATGCAAGAAGTAGTGTCTAGATTTAAATAAAGAAAGAAAAACTGCCTTGTAAACAAAACCGCGTTAGCATAATCGACACTGGCTAAATAATCGCAATAAAAGAAAAAAAAATGTAGCCATTTTTATTTAAATCTTTTAACTTTTAAATTTTAATTCTAAGTTTAATTTCGAATTTTTCTAGGAGTATTGGTGCCCTGAATCGAATAAATTTCAATACCCGTTTTGTCTTAAAAACACTTATGACCATCTGTCCCGGCACTGTATTGCTAGTTTTTATGGTATCTCTATGGATTATTGCTTCGTGGACCCTTAGACAATGTGAGAGGTAAGTTATCTACATAATTTTAATCGTAACAAATAAAAAGTAATTTTAATTTGAAATAAATAGTAGCATTTAAACGAGTAGAAAGTATTACACATATGAGGGGAAGGGAGTACTCCTTCCTCATTCCCCCACTTTTTGCGGCAAATTTTAAATGAGCCTCAAATATACTTTACTCAAGCTCGAGTATTTTTGATGAGCAGCTTTAAACTTAATGAATTTTCTATACTTGGGATAATTATAAATGCCGATTTTTGTGTGTATATATTATTATTAAAAATTTCCTTTGTTAGAGTTTTGGTTACTATTAGAATGAGTTCTTACTTACAGTTTGTTACCACGATGTTGATGTTGCCTTTATATGTTAATTTGACACAGAAGCCTGCAATGATTTGTAGTATTATCAAGGAGGCACACTCGTGCCCCTTTAAAGAGGCGAACCACGACAATGTTAAGCGATCTTCGGTTCCAGTGGTCGCAGAGGGATGGGGAGGGATGCATTTCGTAGCCCAAGCTCCAACTAAGATACCTGCAAAATTTCATCCCCCTCCGACTTTTCCTTCATGGGGAAAATCTGGCCGAAAGTTTCGAACCAACAACCACACCCCCCCCCCACCCTTTAACGTTGTTTGATCGGGCTGAAATTCACAAGTTAAGGTCCCCTAGGGCCCAGGAGCTTATCCGCGAAATTTCAGCTCGATCCGATAACTCCTTCCCTGTTTTCCAGAAACCACGCATAGCCACTTAATGTTCATATTCTTTTTTTCGCCACGCCTACAGGTCACAGCCGACATCGGATCTGGGTGTACGAAGACTCATTCGACGCGGAATTCTCCGAGTAATTGCCCTGGAAAGTTTCGTCGGAAAATCTTAACCCCCCAATTTTCTAGCTTAGAAAAACCCATTTCCCCATAAGAGCCCATGTTAATTTTTGAAATTCTTAAAAGTTATTTAAAAGTTATATTTATACACATGCACGTATTTCGACTTCAAACATGCCCGGTTAGCTCAGTCGGTAGAGCGTGGGACTTTTAATCCTAAGGTCAAGGGTTCAAGTCTTAAAGTTTTAAGGGTTCAAGGGTTCAAGTCTAAACGTTTTCTTAAAGAGTTAAAGAGACTGCGTCCCAAAGTCGAACCTTAAAACGTACAGGAGTTAGGAGAGGCAGTTGGGGGGCTGCTGCCCCCCAAACCCCCACTTTTAAAGACTCTTTTGTACAGGTTTTTTGTTGTGGGGGGCTACCGCCCCCCTTGGCTTCGGAAAGGCCCTCTTTTAATTAAAAAAAAATTGAAATGAATGAATAATGAAATAACTTCGAAAAATGTTAAACACAAGAGGACAGGAGAACCATTGCGCCGAAACTAGTAATTAGTAACAATGAAGTTGACCACTCCATTTACATTTTAACATAATTATTGAAACTGTTTCCCAGACACAGAGCACACAAGCTAAGAGCTGGGGGTTTGTTGGTGTACAACAAAAAACCTGGACAAAAGAGTCTTTAAAAGCGGGGGGTTTGGGGGGCGGCAGCCCCCCTACTGCCTCTCCTAATTCCTGTACGTTTTAAGGTTCGACTTTGGGACGCAGCCTCTTTAACTCTTTAAGAAAACGAAGTTTTTTTCATATTATATACCATTAGAGCGTTCATTCAATGCACTTTACGAAAATATAATAATCACTCACTGCTGTTGAAATTATGTCCCAAAGATCCCAAATGGAGCAAAAAAGCTAAATTGTGTGTTTAGCTTGGAGCTATACCTGGCTTCATTGAAGGAGGGTGGGCGTAATTGTAAGGGCAACAGTTATTATGTTTCAAAAGGGCATTGAATATACAAACAAATGGTATATTTCTTTTATTCAATCTGATTTCTGACCCATAATACACATTTATCAATGTTACTACCCCATTTCTATATCTATTAGTAAATCTACCTATGTTCATCTCAATCATCATCGCTGTTATGCTTAAAGATCGTATCTTTCATTTTTCACACTTCTAAGATAATCGTCTGAAAGGATTCCCAAACTGTCCTCAAAGGGAGCATATTATATAATGAACCTTACTTTGTTCCTCTTGATCGACATTCCCCTATTGATCATCGTTTTGAGAGCAGTTTAGCAGACGGTTTTGGCAATTATTTCAAAAGTAGGAAGTTGCCAAAAAATTTTGGCAATAGTTCTATCGCCAGAATAATTTTTTAGACAATAAGTCGAAAAAATTTGAGATCCACTAGAATGAGTATTTTTGGCTGGTTCCGAAAATGATGTCACCTACTTTTACAAATCATTTCTGTTCGTTATTCTGTTGAGTTTTTTATTTTATTTTCTTTACTCGGGACTAAGTTAAATGAATGGTATTATATTTGTCATTTAAACTTTAATCGTTCTCTCTTTGTTAAACACTAGTTTCTTTAGACACAAATTGTTCAAAAGCCGCACACTTTGAATATTTCTTAGGGATGGTAACTTCTTTACTATGGTAAACTAAAAAAGGAAAACGAATCTTCCTACAAATGAGTTGAGACCTTACTTGTTATATATAGAGGCAGAAAGAAAAAAATTGGCCAATAGACCCTCTGTCAGCGTCCTCACAACGTCCCGTCCGTCCCAGTTCATTGGCGAAAAGCTAAGTGGGATGTACCCTAAAAAATGGCATCAGGTAAGTATTTTCAATTTGTATGATAGAAGACTAAAAGTGAACCATTGGCACTTTCCTCACCACCCACGCCCATCCTTCTGCTAACTTTATTGCAAAAAGGCAGACATGTTGCACTTTGTTCGAAGCGAAATTTTGAAAGGATTTTTAATATCTGTGACAAGAGGACCGGAATGGGCCATTAACATCTCTAAGACCCATTACCCCTTTCCCTCACACACTACACTGCAATTTTAGTAAAAAGATACCCATGCAGCACCTCGTTCGATCTAAAATCATGGGCTAATTTTCAGTTAGCCCTCTCCAAACTGTTTTCTTTTCTTTGCTGAAAGGTAGACTTTCTGAATCTTGTTTGAAGTAGAATAATGGATGAACTCTCAATCTATATTATTGAAGGTAAATAGTAGGCCCCTGACCCCTCCAACATTTCCCCCCCCCCCCTCCGGAAGTCACAAATTTCTTGTTGAAATGACGAAAGTAAAACAGTTCAAAATAGGGATGATACCTTTTTATTGACAGTGATTAGATATAAAATTATTTAACTGGATATTTCGAACACATATACAGTGTTCATCATCAGCAGTAAAAGAGTTTTACTGCTGATGATGAACACTGTATATGTGTTCGAAATATCCAGTTAAATAATTTTATATCTAATCACTGTCAATAAAAAGGTATCATCCCTATTTTGAACTGTTTTACTTTCGTCATGGAAAGGCAGTGTGGTCTTCGAAGTTATCTTGTTGAAATATTGGACCTTGTTTGAACTGAAATTACGCAAGGATTTTCAATTCATTTAATTTGACAGCCAAAGGAGCGAAAGTCCTTCTAATGCCGTCTTATTCCTCCCACTGCCATTTTTTTTTATTTAAAAGGTAGGCATTTTCCACCTTTTTGAAGTAGAATCGCATAATGATTTTTAATATTTACAACTGGAGGACCATAGTGTATGTGGCCCCTCCAGAACTCTCTTCCCCTGCCAATTTCAGCTATTTAGTAGCAATAAAGGCATGTCAACTCTTATTTAAATTGAAAGCATACAACGAACAGAGTGGCTCGATGGCTACTCCCCTGCTCCTCTCCTCACCAGCTCTTTAGCACAAAAGAGACATGTTGCACCCTGCCTGAAGTTAAACCAAGCAACGATTTTCAAATAGTATCGATGGTGGCACAAACTGTGTCCTTAGGCACTTTAAACGTTCCTGGTTGCCCCTTACAATGACAACATGTTTGCAGAACGTTGGACATGTTACATTTTTTTAGAAGAGAAATCATGCGAGTATTTTCAATCCTTGTGATTGGGGAATCAAATCTGGAAAGTATTCCCTTTGGTACCCTTCAACCCTGTCACCTCCAACTATAAAGTGGGTGTGTTGTACCTTGTTTTATTTGATTACCTAAGATTTTCAGTATATATGATTTCAGGCACATCATGAACCCTTGACCCCTTGAACACACTTCCCCCTTCACTGCAAGAATATTATCTGTATTACCCGGAGTAATAAGTGGCTTGGATTCTCCAAGACCAACTCCCCACTGTCAACTTTTCAGCAACAAAGTTGACAGGCATTTTTCTTTGTCTGATGGGCTTGAAATTATCGAGGCAAGTACCTTGTACCTATAGAACTGGTTATTGCTACTTTCTGAATCGTATTTCCCTTGTTTGTCCTCCAATATCCTTGGAACACATGAGGTAAGGAGACAGAGTGAATGTGTTTTCAGAGTCATCTACCGCTTCTAAGCCCCGCCTACCTTTCGCACTAACGTGCATTTGCATTCGCTAGAAATTTCGAAGAAGGGTCTACGGCCAAGGAGGTGTTAATCAAGAAGTTTTGGACGGTGAAGTTTGCAGTCTAGGCGCTATCGGGCTTTAAATTTTTGTTGTACTGAATTACTCCTCCGTCACAAAGAGTCACTCGTGAGCAATAATCTTAGAGCTTGTTTATCTTTAGTAGCTTAGAGTTCATGCCTGTTCTGATTGTTTTACCTTTTTATTTGTTTCTGACATATTTTAGGGTTGGAAAATTTGTGCTCATACAAAGGGGTACGTAACAATTTAAACCACAACCCGGCGCAATGACGCTAGTTTGACAGTTTATTAGTAAAAGGTTTGTGTCGCAATTAGTCGGTGATAGACATAGCAAGACATAGCGATTGTTTACTTCCGGAGATATTAGACTCGCGATTGATTAGGAACATGCCACTTAGAGAGCCTGCCTTAGCCCGGGCTGCAGCAAATTGCGGAATGAAACGGACTTTGGAGCCAGAAGACAGTGGATGTGAGAAAATTACTTGGTCCGACACTGAAAGTGAATATTGAAAGTGGATTTTCCATTGACATGTGAAGAGCATTGACATGCGAATAGTATAGAGATTGTTTAGGGGTAATAATGTATTAGTAGCAGTATTGTTAACCTTAACCTATTAGGGTTGTTTGAATAGTATACTATTATAGGTTAACTATTAGTGTTGGTGAATAGCATATAAATATTAGTAAGTAAATTCTATTTGAGAAATTTCAGCATTCTGTCGAAGTCCAAACCATGCTGATAAATAAACTCTACTTACGTTGAGATTTAGTTGCTATTTTAGGCACTTCCAGGTAAGCTAGGACAGCTAAATTTGGCAGGCGTATCAGGGAGCGGACCAGATTAAATTGGAAATAGTCATTTTCCCGATCTGACCATCTGGGGGGGGGGGGGGAGCGGGGGCTGGTTAATTCGGAAAAATAATATTTTTTCGGGGGCTGGTAATATTTAAGAAAATTTTCGGTTAATAGAAAAATGAAATATTTTTAACTTACGAAAGGGTGACGGGATCTTAACGAAATTTGATGTTTGGAAAAAAGTTGCGTCTCAGAGCTCTTATTTCAAATCCCAACTGGATCCGGTGACATTGGGGGAATTGAGGGGGGGACCTAAAATCTTGGAAAACGCTTAGAGTCGAGGGATCAGGATGAAACCTGATGGGAAAAGTAAGCATAAGTCCTAGATACGCGATTGACATAACCAGAACGGATACGCTCTCTTCGGGGGAGTTGGGGGGGGGGGGTTTAATTCTGAAAAAATAGAAAAAATGAGGCATTTTTAACTTAGGAAAGAGTCATCAGACACCAATGAAATTTGATGTTTGGAAGGATATCGTGTCTCATAGCTCTTATTTTAAATTCCGACCGGATCCGGTGACATTGGGGGGAAGATGGGAGGGGGAACCTAAAATCATGGAAAACGCTTAGAGTGGAGGGATCGGGATGAAACCTGGTGGTAAAAATAATCGTAAGTCCTAGATATGAGATTGACATAACTGGAACGGATCTGCTCTCTTCGGGGGAGTTGGGAGGAGGATGGTTAATTCTGAAAAATTGAAAAAATAAGGTATTTTCAACTGACGAAGGAGAGATTGGATCTTATGGAAATTTGATATTTGGAAGGATATCACGTCTCAGAGCTCTTATTTTGAATCCCGACCGGATCCGGTGAAGGGGAAGTTGGGGGGGGGACCTAAAATCTTGGAAAATGCTTTGAGTACAGGGGTCGGGATGAAACTTGGTGGTAAAACTAAGCACAAGTCCTAGAAACGGGATTGACATAACCGGAACAGATCTGCTCTCTTTGGGGGATTTGAGGAGGGAGGGTTTAGTTCTAAAAAGTAGAAAAAATTTGGTATTTTAACTTATGAAAGAGTGATCGTACCTTTATGAAATTTCATATTTAGAAGGACCTCGAAACTCAGATCTCTCATTTTAAATCCCTACCAGATTCAGTGTCATTAGGGGGGGGGCGGCATTACTGGTACGGATCCGTTCTCTTTGAGGGAGCTAGAAGTTTTTAAATCTGGAAAAATTAGAAAAATTGAGGTGTTTTTAACTTAAGAATGGGTGACCAGCCCTTAATAAAATTTTATAATTAGAAGAAACTCAGGTCTCAGAGCCCTTCTTTCAAATCCCGACCAGATCTTTTGACATTGGGGGGAGAATTGGAGGGGAAACTGGAAATCTTGGAAAACGCTTATAAACAGCGTAGATACGTAATTGACGTAACCGTACTGGATCCGTTTTCTTTGGGGGAGTTAGGTGGTGTGGTTCAGTGCTTTGGTGAGTTTAGTGCTTCTGGACGTGCTAGGACGATAAAAATTGGTAGGCATGTCAGGGAGCTGCACTAATTGACTTGTTACAGTTATTTTCCCCGACTCGACCATCTGGAGGGCTGAAGGGAGAGGAAAAATTTGAAAAATTGAGGTATTTTTAACTTACGAGTGGGCGATCGGATTTTAATGAATTCTGATATTTAGAAGTATCTCAAAGCTCTTATTTTAAATCCCGACCAGCATTAAGCCTCTGATTTTCCTTTTAAAGCAATCTATTGATTCTTAGAATTTTGCTAGAGCTCATATCATATGAGCTCTTGGCTTTTGGCTCTTCTTGACCTTGTCACAAGTGCCATATGAGCTCTTAGCTCTTGTTTTTGATGAATAGTATATAAATATAAGTAGTTTCAAAAATTTATTAAATACCCCTAAGGGGTTTCCTTCCTCCCTTACCTGTATTTATGACCCCAGGGCAAGGGTGCCTAATGTTTATTATGTACCTTCAGGAACATATCACTTTAAATGACATTAATTTAATAAGTATATGCATTACTCCGTAAAGCAAAGTATATGATTACCCCGGTTCCAAACCGGGGTAATCAGTCATTTATGAACGAGCCTATAAATTATCAACTATATGAGATTATGGTGAAAAACCAAAATATTCTAAGATACGGCACTATTAGGAATAAAATGAGATCCCGTGAAACTAAAATGGACGAATATCCTACAACTTTAGATTTAAAAAAATAATGTTCGTATATTTTATAGGCCTACAATCGGCGCTTCTTTACTTTTAAGAGCCAATAATGTCTAAAATAATGTGTTTTAAAGAATAACGTTCTTTTTAAAAATAATATTCATACATTTTATAGGCCTACAATCGATGTGTCTTTACTTTTAAAGGCCAATAATGTTTAAAGTAATGTGTTTTTAAGAATAATGTTCTTTTTAAAAATAATTTTCATACATTTTATAGGCCTACAATTAGTGTTTCTTTACTTTGAAAGGCCAATAATGTTTAAAATAATGTGTTTTTAAGAATAATGTTCTTTTTTAAAAATAATGTTCATACATTTTATAGGTCTACATTTGGTGTTTCTTTACTTTTAAAGGCCAATAATGTTTAAAATTATGTGTTTTTAAGAATAATATTCTTTTTAAAAATAATGTTCATACATTTTATAGGCCTACAATCGGTGTTTCTTTACTTGTAAAGCCAAACTGTTATCTGCTTTGTAACCTAACAAATTCCAATTCGTATGCTGTTAAAATGATATTGCCTCAATGTGTTGTTGCCAATTATCCCTGTTTTCAACTTCCTTTTAAATCTGGTCTTAATGCTAAGGAGATGTCAACATTCTTAATGATATTCTGGCAAACCCCTCAAGGAGTGATTAAGCCAATGAGAAAGGAGGAAATCTTGAATACTAAGAATTATTGCTAAAAATCATCTGTTATAACTACAAACTTAAAAATCTTTGGAATTATTTGTCGGTATAAGATCTACAAAACGACACAAAAATCAATGCTATATAATTAGTACAACCCTTTTAAACAGTAAAAGAAGAATATCTTAAATGGCAAATTTTAACGGAAACTGATGATAATAAAAAAAAAATTCACGGCCAAAAATTTTGAAATCTTGTGGCAAATCGAGAGGCTACTTTACAATTCTCTACGTCTTCTAAAAGTAATTTTATTGCTACTTTTAAAAATTAGAGGTGTCCCCACTAATTAATTTTTTATGAAGCTCTAAAGAAAAAAAAATGCAAATTTGTTCGGCCTATTCATGTCAAAGCTTTCAATGAAGCCACAGTAATTTTTTCATCAAAGAATCTGCTCGTGTCTGTTGTTAATACGCATTTCACTGCTATAGGAAAATAGCATTGGCTTCAAACCTCGGAGATCCACTTTAAATTGTTTTTACCGTTAAATAAATATGAAATAATTGATAAGAGTTGTGTGCTAAGGCGAAGTAACTTTGCTTTAGCTTGAAGCTTAAAGAATTGTTAGAGTTTTGAAATAATAATGTAGATTGACCCAGTTTTAATATTTTGGGGCAAAGTAATATAGCATTAGCTTTCATACATGATGCATTTTATTATTGGCTGGATGCCTCGAAATAAGTGAAAACTTTTTTTAAGAACACGGTGTATTTTAAGACTGACTCTAAGGAACGTGCCACCATTTTATTTTATTTATCAAAAAAAACCTCTTCTTTGGACAAAACCAAGTTTTGAGGGACTGTAATTACGGTATTCAATCAATGGCGAAGAGACTAACCAGAAATGTCGCTAACTTAACTTTTTTGTCAGCGAAGTCAACTTAAGGTTGATGTAACACTTCAGATTGTCCTAGCAATGTAAATCTGTTTTGTTTTTGTAATGAAAGGCACCTAACCAGGATAATCTTCACCACCAGCAACCACCCCACCCCTCCTTCTCTGCCATCTTCTGCACATCTCTGTATTTCCTGCCACAAAAGCAAAATATTAACAAAACCAAAGAAGGGGTTCTACCCGGGATTCAACTGACATGTGAAGTAGACGTGTGTAACAACGACTATTTTGCATGAATGCTGAACTTAAGGTTGAACATTCCACAATATAATTGCCAGCGAAGTCAACTTAAAGTTGCTATAATACTTCAAGCAAAGTAAATCTATTTTGTCTTTTCTATAAAAGACTCCTTATCAGTTTAATTCCCATTTATTCCTGCTTTTCAGTTGAAAACTAGGACTGGAAGAATTCATATGAAGAAAGGAGAAATCGCAGTGCATCAGCCTAATGCTATTACATTTTTTCTTTTTGTTCCTTTTCATCTTAAATGTGAAATTTAAGACAGTTTTTTGTGTCATCTATATTTCGTCCAGAATCAGATTATGTCTTGTAAAATGTTTAAAGCTTGTCTCAAATTAGATTCATAGAAGTTTTTGAAATTTGAGACAAATAGTTGGACAAGATGAGGGCAATAAAAAAAAACGCTCTTTTCGCGTCTCAGTATTTTTGCGCATGCTAAAAGAAGGAAAAAATTAATCTGGTCTATAAATTAGGAGGCCAATGATATCTATGTCTTTTCTTCTTTCTTTCTGTTCTTTCAAATAGTTTTGTATATTTATTCCGTTTTGTTTAAACATCTACTTATCCACAAATTATGGGAAGAGACTATATCTCAACTTGTGCATAATTTTTTGACATGATTGACAGTATGTGATACAAATGTGATAAACATTTGACGTATATTTAAGTTGACTATGTGTCAGGATCACACATGCGAATTTGACATAGGCTATGTCACGACTATTTATGTCAAAACACTACAAAATAGTTTGTTCTGACCATGAATACATCTGTAATTTTTGTTTCTTATTTATAATACATACCAACTGTGTGCTTGGGTATAAATACATATTTAAATGTTGTTTTCTCTTATATACTGGACTTAGAAAGATTTTATCCGATAATTACGCAGGATTATAGGATTGTAAGAAAACTAAACCGTTATTCCTTTCATATAAGTTGTCGACAGAATAAGGAATTTGTGGTTTGGTTCAAATTTTGTTAACAGTAAAGCGTACGATCCACTCTCTATTGACATAAATACCGTCTTTCGACCATGCTAAATTTTTTTTTCAATGAAAGTAAAGAGCGACATTACAACTTAATAAGAGTATCAATTTTTCCAATTAGGGGACTGAAGAAGGAGGGGGGCTTCTTCTTCAGCCCCTGGCTATTTACGCTAAAGTTTATAGTCCCAAATCAAAAATACTGCTGATAAGATTTTTTTTTTAAGAAATAAAAAATACTTCCTGCTCCAGCGAAGCGGCTTTTGTTTGAACAGTCGTTCACACTCAATTGGGAGAGAAAGTGATACTATATTTTAAAGAGTGCAGGAGTTAAAAATAATGCAGGAGTTTATGTCCAGAACAATGTCTGCTTGTTTTGGGTTTGTAACTTGTTTTTTTTTTAATTTAGTTTCTACCCGTTTTAATAGCATACCTAGGGTTGCCCTAAACGTGAGTAGGGCTACCACCCCCCAAACACAACCCTTCAAGTCAAAATTTTACTTTTGTACAGCAATGCTTCGAGGGAAATGCCTCATTTTAAAGTATTTGCTTTCCAGAACAAAGTATAAGTATCCCAGGTAAACGCCCCGCTCTTTACGCTAAAGTTTGACTCTCACAAAGGCCGTAGAATAAATAGTTGAAATCACTAAAAATATTGTAGCGTAAAGAGTGAGGTATAACCAGGAGGTAAACCCCTCATATATGTAATAATTTTTGTTCGTTTTGTTTTAATGCTGCTCCTTATTTTCAGTAGGAAAAACTTTTCATATTTATTTTTTCATTGTTTTTTTTTTCAAATAATACTAGAAAATCCTGCGCCCCCTTCATTGAAATTCTCTTCCCCCATGAGAAGTTTCTTCATGAAAATATCCTCCCACGTAACCCTCCCCTCAACTCTCCCCCTAAACCAAAAAAAAATCCCTGTGAAAACGTCTGTACACTTCCCAATAACCATTACTATATGTAAACACTAGTCGAAGTTTGTAACTTGCAGCCCCTCCCACGGGGACTGCGGGGGAGTAAGTCATTCCCAAAGACATAGTTAATACGTTTTTCGACTCTGGTGAATAAAATGGCTATCTCAGATTTTGATCCGGCGATTTTCGGGAAACAATGAGCGTGGGAGGGGGCCTAGGTGCCCTCCAATTTTTTTGGTCACTTAAAAAGGACATTAGAACTTTTAATTTCCATTAGAATGAGCCATATCACTACATTCTAGGGCCACTCAGTCGATACGATCACCCCTGGGAAAAAAAAAAAAAAAAAACAAAAAAAAAAAAAAAAAAAACTAATAAACACGCATCCGTGATCTGTCTTCTGGCAAAAAATGCGAAATTCCACGAAATTTTGAAATTTCGGAAATTCCGAAATTTTGTAGATAGGAGCTTGAAACTTCTACAACAAGGTTCTCTGATACACTGAATCTGATGGTGTGATTTTCGTTAAGATTGTATGACTTTTAGGGGGTGTTTCCTCCTATTTTCTAAAATGAGGCAAATTTTCTCAGGCTCTTAACTTTTGATGGGTATAACTGATCTTGATGAAACTTATATATTTAAAATCAGAATTAAAATGCGATTCTTTTGATGTAACTATTGGTATCAAAATTCCATTTTTTAGAGTTTCGGTTACTATTGAGCCGGGTCGCTCCTTACTACAGTTTGTTACCACGAACTGTTTGATTAAAGGTATATCGTCGAACCTCTGTTTCTTTTAATTGTTCAGGTGGTTGGATAGAAATTTCTTTTTCTTCCAACAATTTATCTAGTCCAGGTTTTTGATTTTCAAAGTTAAGGTAGGCATTGATGATCTTATCCATGTCGAAATCCAAAACCTAGTAATCATCGTCTTCATTTTCAATGTTTTTAGTTCGTTTTGCCTCGGCTTGTCTTTCGTCATTATGAAATACATATCGCCGAACCTTTGTTTTTTTTTTTTTTTAAGATAGGTGTGGTAGGTATTGATGACCTTTTGGCCTTCCTACTGACATTATGTAACTGGTTGCCTTAAAAACGGTCTTCTTTTTTAAGGTTTTTTAAAACCTTAAATTGTTGTAACCTTGTTAAAATATATACAAGTATTTTTGAAATTACCAGCTTTTTGCTCTTTACGCAATTTAATGTATTTCAAAATATTTGATTATTGAAGCTAGTCCGATTTCTAACAACGACATGTACTAAGTTTGAAACGTTTGGCTTTCTTTTTTAAGGTTTCTGTATTGTTGTAATCCCTTGCCAAAATAGAGGATCATCATTTGTAATAGTTACAAATTTTCGTTTTCTGAGCCTTCCTACTGACATTATATAACTGATTGCGTTCAAACCTGCAAGCTTAATCAAGTGGCGAGTTGGTTTTATCAAACAAACAAAAACTAATTTTAAAATTTTCAGGTATTTTTCTAGTTTGAATTAAAACACTAAAATTATTATTCAGGCACCGTAAATCAGACGCAGTTTACATAATTACTTTAGTGCTTCTGAACTGAACATAAAAAAATTTTCAACTTTTTTCATATCTTAAAATGACATTACTTATACTTATAAGAAAATAAATTCGGCAATGATGTTTTTCTAACAAAGATTTCTACTAAGCTTCAGACTTTTGATTTTCTTTTTCAAGGTTGCTGAATTTTTGTAATCCCTTGTTAAAATATAAACAGATATTTTTGCAATTACCAGTTTTTTGCTCTTTGCGCAATTTATTGTCTTTTGATACTGAATATTCAAAGATATTTGATTATTACAGGAAGTTCGACTTCTAACAACGGTTTCTACTAAGATTCAAACTTTTGGTTTTCTTTTTTAAGGTTTTGGAATCGTTGTAATTCTTTCTCAAAATATGTGCAAATATTTTTTTTTATTACCAGTTTTTTCTTTAAACAATTTAATATAAACTTATACATGAAAATCTTCAATTTGATGTATCTTCAACTGATGTATATAAAAATGACGTCACTCACATAAATATTTTTCTCCAAAATTAAGACTCTTGACGAATTTCCTCGAACTCGAAATGAGGAATTTCACATTTTGTAAGTGATGCCTTTAGGGCACTCATACATATTGAATTTCATCGTATAATTTCCATCAAGGTCGCACCATTTCTGGGAGATTTTCGTTCCTATTTCTAAAATTACACAAATTCCCTGTGTTAATATATTTTAATAAGCAACTTTTAAATTCATCCATTTTACATATTAAGAATCAGTATGAATAGTAGATTTTGTTGTTACATATATTGCAACCAAATCTCGTTTTTAGCGAAACTACTTGGATTAAATGCACAGCACTTGGATTAAATTTGCCGAAGAAATATGAAACATTCAAATTCTGGGGGGTAGGTTCATTTATAGTAAATATTAGGTCTTCTAAAAGATAAAATCTAACACCCTTCCATGGTAAACGTACACAAATTAGAAAATACTTAAGACAGTAAACAAATCGTTTTACCTTTTGTATCATCACCCATGTGACTCAACCGTTTGAGACCCTAGTAAATCTTTAAAAAAAATAACCTCTTTGAAAAGTATATTTTATCCTTAACTGTGATTCCCTCTTTTTTCCATGTTTCAGCTTCCACCGAAGGGATTTTTCTTAGCTGGAGAGTGGTAATTCCGAAATGACTTTTCTTGGATTTTGTAAAGATCAGTGATTCTGTATGCTTTATCGATTCGGAAACAAAATGAATATTTGTGTACCAGAATCATATTTCAAATTTTTTATCTTTTTCTCTGGTGAAATCAAAGATGACCTTTGAGACTTAAACCTAGAGCGGCTACCCTTCACCTAACTTGGAATGGAGCTTTCAGCGCCCGGTCCCCAAGTGACTGTCCGGCACTAGATTTAGCTTCCTAGGGCTAGTAAGGTCCATTCCTCTTTATTCTGGTCGTACGCTTTCGCAGGATGTGTTCTTTGCTAAAACCAAAAAAGCATGCTCACAAGGTTTCTCAGCTAAATTACATGTAGTGACCAGGAAAGTTTTTCCAGACAAGCAGTATAAAACAAAGACTTAAGACAAAGCACTACCTTAAAATCATTTTGCGAACCTCACCGTCGGCTAACCACCACATTGAGAAACGGCCAGTTTGCAAATTCTCCCAGAAGCGTAGTGACCATCGAGAGCTTTCAAGAATCCGCTGTGTGATTGTGAAATTTAATTGACAATACAATGAAATTTGTTTTTCTTTATCGAAAAGCGTGTTAATCAAAGCGGTTATCACCACAGGGAACTCCCAAGATAGCAAAATTGCTCAATTACTAATTTTGTCGAAATACTTTTCGGTGTTTTCCTAGCAGGTATGCTACACGAGTAAAATTGAGACGGGAAAGAGAAAGAAAGACATGTAAAAACAATTTTGTATAGGAGTTCTGGCAAATTCCCCAATGCATGATTTCCCCTGACAAGCTCACCCCTGGGAATCTTCCCTCCCTATGGAATGTTCATCCTTGAAAAAAAAAGAAAATTCGCCTCTCCCACCGGTAAATGTATACATACTTCACAATAACAAATGCTATGTGTAAACAATGGGCAAATTTTATGACTTAAAGAGCTTTCCCTTGGGGCTGTGTGGGTGGGGGGGGGTTCATGTTATATCCAGAGGCATAGTTATTGGGCCTTCCAACTATAATGAGAAAAATGGCTAGCTCAAAATTTTGATCGGACATCTTTGGGAAAAAGGGGCGAGGGAGGGGGCCAGGTTTCACTCCTATCATTTAGGTCACTTAAAATTGGACTAAAACTTTTAATTTCCATTTTAATAAGCCCTTTCATGATATTCTAGGACCACTGGATCGATACGATTACCCCTGGAAAAAAATAAATTAACACGCATCCGTGATTTTTCTTCTATCAAAAAATACAAAATTCCATATTTTTGCAGATAGGAGCTTGAAGCCTATACAGTAAGGTTTTCCTATATGCTGAATTTCGTGTTATAATTTTCATTAAGATTCTATGACTTTTAGGGGGCTTTTCTCCCTTTTTTCCAAAATCAGGCAAATATTCTCAGGCTCACAGCCTTTAATCGGTAAGACTAAACTTAACGAACTTAAAACGAACAGAAATTACTTCATATATGAAAGGGGCTGCTTCCTCATCAACGCCCCGCTCTTTACGCTAAAATTTGGCTCTTTCTCTCAAGTCTACTTTTTAAAACAGTAAAAAACTTTAGCGTAAAAAGCAGGACGTTGATGAGGAAGCAGCCCCTTTCATATACGAAGTACTTTCTGTTCGTTTTAAGTTTTAATGTCGCTCCTTACTTTCAGTTAAAAAAAACTTGTTTTTTTATTTAATTTCCGAACGTTTTTGAATCAATGCATGTTTTGATTTTGGCTCTCCGCAGAGGAGTTATTAAAGCCAAATTTGATTTTTTTTTTTTTTTGGCTAAATGGCTTTCTCATAGTTTTGATCGAGTGATTTTGAGAAAAAAGGAGTGGGGGAGGAAGCCTAGTTGCCCTCCGATTTTTTAACTTAAAAGGAAACTATAACTTTTAATTTTTTGCGAATGTTTTTGTTAGTAAAAGATATACGTAACTTATAAATTAGCTTACGTAACGAATTTTTGTATTCTCACGTTTTTATTACATATATGAGGGGGTTCACCCCTCGTCAGTACCTTGCTCTTTACACTAAAGCTTAAATTGTGTCCCAATTCATTAAGAATGACCCCTGAATCACAAAAGCCGTAGAATAAATAGTTGAAATTACTAAAAATACTTTAGCGTAAAGAGCGAAGTATTAGGAGGAGGTGAGCCCCTCATATGCGTAATAATTTCTGTTCATTTAAGTTTTAATGCTGCTCCTTACTTCCAGTTGAAAAAACTTTTTCATATTTTTTTTCATTGTGTTTAAATAATGCTAGAAAGTCCTGCGCTCCCTTCATGGAAGTTTTCTTTCCCGTGACAAATTCCTCGATGGAAAGTTCCCCAAACATATCCCCCAACACATTCCCCTTTTCTCAACCCCTCCTCCCAAACAAAAAATCCCCCTGAAAACGCCTGTACATTTCCCAATAACCATTACTATATGTAAGTACTGGTCAAAGTTTGTAACTTGTAGCCCCTCCCACGGGGACTGTGGGGGAGTAATTGGTCCCCAAAGACATAGTTATAAGGTTTTTCGACTACACTGAATAAAATGGCTATCTCAGAATTTTGATCCGTTGACTTTGGGAAAATAATAAGCGTGGGAGGGGGCCTAGGTGCCCTCCAATTTTTCAGTCACTTAAAAAGGGCACTAGAACTTTTCATTTCCGTTAGAATGAGACCTCTCGGAACATTCTAGGACCACTGGATCGATACGATCATCCCTTGGGGGAAAAAAAACAACGCATCCTTGATCTGCCTTCTGGCAAAAAATACAAAATTCCACATTTTTGTAGATCGGAGCTTGAAACTTCTACAACAGGGTTCTCTGATACGCTGAATCTGATGGTGTGATTTTCGTTTAGATTCTATGACTTTTAGGGGGTGTTCCCCCCTGTTGTCTAAAATAAGGCAAATTTTCTCAGGCTCGTAACTTTTGATGGGTATGACTAAACTTGATGAAACTTATTTATTTAAAATCAGCATTAAAATGCGATTCTTTTGATGCAGCTATTGGTATCAAAATTCCATTTTTTAGAGTTTTGGTTACTATTGAGCCGGGTCGCTCCTTACTACAGTTCGTACCACGATCTTTTTGAAAATCAGCATAATAATCCAATTCTCTTGACATGTCTATTGATATCAAAATTCCGTTTTTTTAGACTTTTGGTTACTATTGCGCCGGGTCGCTCCTTAATTACAGTTCGTCACCACAAACTGTTTGATCAAGTTTTAGGTATGGCAATACCACATGGAACTAAGATATGATATCGTATTGACTAAAATATAATTTGCCTTCCAAATAATTCTCCTTGGAGCCGGTAAAGTAACGAGAATAAATTCTTATAAATAGTTAAAATCCTTTCCATTTCTTTTCTGTCTCTCTCTCCTTCCCTGCCCCCTCTCTTTCTCTCGTTTTTGCGAGCTAGTATTTAAATAGTTTGTGTGTCTTATGTGTCCTCACCCTCCTTTACAGGCCATTGTTTTATTGTTGGAACATATCTATATATATATATATATATATATATATATATATATATATATATATATATATATATATATATATATATATATATATATATATATATATATATATATATATATATATATATATACATATATATATACATATATATATATATATATATATATATATATATATATATATATATATATATATATATATATATATATATATATATATATATATATATATATATATATATATATATATATATATATATATATATATATAAATATTCTCTTTGTAAGTAACTGGCTATTTTTCTCTAAACTATTGACCCGTATGCCTCCACCCTTACTTTACAGGCCAATGAGCCTTTGGAGGGATTGGTATAGTGTAGTATTCTATGTGTATTACATTATGATTAAATCTTGTCATATTATTCTTATGTTAGAATTATACCATAGGATATCTTAGCTGAGAGGGTGGAGTGCTAGGTCAGTACAAGGGTGATGTGGGGATCGACATCCCTCACCTCACCTTCTTTTCCAAAGAGAAGGATCTGGAACCGAAAGTGTTTTGGCACAAAACTTTGATTACAACTTGTCTAGGTCCTTATTAAGTCTAGACGCTTTGCCAGTGACAAGATTCGGCCGCTTACAACCAATCTTGACCTCATTACGTCCGTGAGATTTTAAAACATTCGTGAGAAATAAAAATAAAATGAAAACGCGACGCATGCCAGTTTCAGAACATGTACTAATTTTGATAAAAAGAAATAGGTTGTATAATACACTAGAATATTTGGAGAAAATGTTTGATGCACAAAATGGATGATGCACAAAATAGTTGTATTCTATGTGCTATCGTTTTTTCAGTGGAGGGGGCATATGCAATCTTAGCAATCGTCCTCGAGGTTCTCAATAATTAAATAAAAAACAATAGAGTAAGGAGCAGCATTGAAAATTGGAACGAACAGAAATTGTTACTTATATGAGGGGGTTACCCCTCTTCAGTGCCTCCCGATCTTTGCGCTAAAGTTTGAATTTTTGTTCCAATCATTTAAGAATTGCTCCTGAAACGCAACTTAATTAAAATAATAGGCTTTTTTTAAAGTTCTACCAAAAAGCTTTAGCGTAAGGAACGAAGTATCGAGGAGGGGCCAACTTCATCATATACGGAATAACTTTTGCTTGTTTTAGGTTTTAATGTTGCTCCTTACTTTCAGTTGAAAAAAATTGCTGGATTTCTATTTAATTTATAATCGTTTTTAAAATAATACCGGGAAATCCAGCTGCCACTCCATCGAAAATTCCCTTCGCTCAAGACAATTTCTCCATGAAAAGATCCTCCCACATAATCCCCACTCTCCGCCGAGAGCCACCCTCTCCCTAAAAATATATGTATGCTTCCCAATAGCCGATACTATATCAAACAATTCGTGGTAATAAACTGTAAGTAAGCAGCGACCCGGCTCAATAGCAATCGAAAAAAAAAGAATTTTGATACTAATAGACATATCAAAGGAATTGGCTGATTATGATCATTCTAAATATAGGTACTTATGTATTACAGCGACCCCATTCAACAATTTCGATGTGTGAAAAAAACTTGTTTGTCTGTTGTCCATAATTTTCTTCCGTAGTTTCCATAATTTTGTTAATAAACTATTATATTTTCATCATATTTTGGCTCATTTCTTGAGTGGGGTTGCTATAATGCATAAGTACCCAAATATACCAGTTGCATTAAGTTTAGTTTTATCCATCAAAGGCTAAGCCTGATAAAATTTGCCTGATTTTTTAAAAAGGGAGAAACACCCCCTATAAGTATAAGGATCATACCATAGGAAATTTTTTAATTTTGTCCCAATTCCTTAAGAACGATTCCTGAAACACAAGGTTAGTTTAATTAGAACAATAAGACGACTTATTATAAGTACTAAAAAAAAACTATAGCGCAAAGCAAGAGGTGTTGAGGAAGGGGCAGCCTCCCTCATATACGTAATAAGTTATGTTCGTTATAAGTTTTAATGTTGCTTCTTACTTTCAATTGAAAAAAGTATATTTTTATTTAATGTAAACAATGGGCAAAGTTCATAGTTTGGAGACCTTCCCTCGGGGCTGTGGGGTGTCAAGTCACCCTCAAAAACAGAGTTATTAGACCTTTAGACTATGCTGAACAAAATGATCATAGCAAAATTTTGGCTGTGTGACTTCGGGAAAAAGGGAGTTGAAGGGAGGCTAGCTACCCTCTAATATTTTTGGTTACTTGAAAAGGGCACTAGAACTTTTTATTTTCGATCAAGTGAGCTTTCTCCCGATCTTCTGGGATCACTGGTTTGATGAGTTCAGCCCTGGGAAAAACAAACAAGCAAACAAATAAATCCGCACACGTGATCTTTTTTCTAGCAATTTTACAAATGGGAGCCTGAAACCTCTACAATAAGGTTTTCAGATATGTTGAATCTGATGGTCTGATTTTCATTAAGATCATTAGATGTTTTGAGCGTGTTTCCCCTATTTTTCAAAGATTGGGCAAGTTTTATCAGGCTCTTAATTTTTGACGGGCAACATTAAACTTGATGAATGTTATATATTTTGAATAAACATCAAAAGTTGATTCTTTTGATGTATCCATTGTTATTAAGGTTCTGTTTCTTGGAGTTTCGGTTACTATTGAGCCACATCTCTCCTTACTTACAGTTCGTTATTGCGAACTGTTTGATAAAACTCTGAATCAACACAGTACCATTGAGCAAGCAAATAGCGCTTTGCGTCCTATTTACTTTTTAATTTAATTTGTTTCCTAGCCGCTTCACATTGAACGAATAATAGTAAAAATTTGGAAGAGATCTCATTCCATCCAAACTTGAAATTTTCCGAGTTTTTTTTACCATTAAAAATGATTAGAGGAGTACCAGCCCCCACCTGTTCCGTTTTTTCTCCCAGGTACCCTATAATACTTCATTGCACTGAAATATGCATCCAGGGGCACATGGTCCACGGAGTTCCAAGAGACAGGGTTCAAATTACTTCTTCCGACAAAATAATGAAGAAAGACGTATTTAAGAGTCACTACAAAGTTTTGTTTCAACCAGTGAAAAAAAAGAAAGGACGAAACAATAATTTTGGTAAAGATTTCTACTAAGCCGTCCTTACGCTAAAAAACAATAGAAAAAAACATGTATATATCAAATAGTTCGTGGTAACGAACTGTAGTAAGGAGCAACCCGGCTCAATAGTAACCAAAACTCTAAAGGCCAGAATTTTGATACCAATAGTTACATTAAAAGAATTGCATTTTAATGCTGATCTTAAATATATAAGTTTCATCAATTTTAGTTTTACCCATCAAAAGTTACAAGCCTGAGAAAATTTGCTATATTTTAGAAAATAGGGGGAAACACCCCTTAAAAGTCATAGAATCTTAACAAAAATCACACCATCAGATTCAGCGTATCAGAAAACCCTACTGTACTAGTTTTAAGCTCCTATCTACAAAAATGTGGAATTTCGTATTTTTTGCCAGAAGACAAATCACGAATGCGTGTTAATTTTTTTTCTTCTTTTTTTCTTTTTTTTTCAGGGGTGATCGTATCGACCCAGTTTTCCTAGAATTTTGCGAGAAGGCTCATTTGAACGGAAATGAAAAGTTCTAGTACCCTTTTTAAGTGGCCAAAAAAATTGGAGGGCACCTAGGCCCCCTCCCACGCTCATTTTTTCCCAAAGTCATCGAATCAAAATTCTGAGATAGCCACTTTATTCAACATAGTTGAAAAACCTTGTAAATATGTCTTTAAGGACGACTTACTCCCCTAAAGTCCCCGTGGGAGGGGCTGCAACTTACAAACCTCGACCAGTGTCTGCATATAGTAATGGTTATTGGGAATTGTACAGACGATTTCAGGGGGATTTTTTGGTTGGGAGGAGGGGTTGAGAAAAGGGTATTTTGTAGGGGAAACTTTCCATGGAGGAATCTGTCATGGGGGAAGGAAATTACCATGAAGTGGCCACAGGATTTCCTAGCATTATTTAAAAAACAATGAGAAAATAAATATGAAGTAGCTTTTTCAGCTGAAAATAAGGAGCAGCATTAAAACTTAAAACGAACAGAAAATATTGCGCATATAAGAGGTTCACCTCCTCCTAATACCTCACTCTTTACGCTAAAGTATTTTCAGTAATTTCAACTATGTATTCTACGGCCTTTTGATTCAGTGGTCACTCTTAAATAATTAGGACAAAATTTAAGCCTTACTGTAAAGAGCGAGGTATTGACAAGTAGGCGAACTCCCTCATATACATAATAAAAACATACGAATATAGAAGTTCGTTTCGTAAGCTAACTCGTAAGTCACGTATATCTTTTACTAATGAAAACATGCCATTTAGCCAAAAAAATGAGAGAGCCATTTAGCCAAAAAAATAAATATGCAAATTTCGTTTTAATTATTCATCCGCGGAAAGCCAAAATCAAAATATGGATTAACTCAAAAACGTTCAGAATTTAAATAAAAAAAAAAAATTTTTTTTTCCGTATATGAAAGGGGCTGTTCCCTCCTCAATGCCCCGCTCTTTACGCTAAAGTTTTCACTATTTTAAAAAGTAAAGTTGAGAGAAAGAGTCAACTATTAGCGCAAAGAGCGAGGCGTTGAGGAGGGAACAGCCCCTTTCATATACAGGGTAATTTCTGTTCGTTTTAAGTTTTAATTTCGCTCCTTACTTTCAGTTAAAAAAGGCTGTTTTATTTTACTTAATAAAGGGAAAACGCTAAATTTTTTAAGTTAACTACACGTAGCCATAGAATTGACGAAAAAAGCAACAAAGAAAAGACCATTCAAAGATTAGATTGCGCAGGAATAAAGAGTGTGACCTGACTTGAGAGATGCTAAGGATTTTTTCCAGTTAGAGATTCCTGTTGAGAGATGAAGCCCCCTTGTTAGAGTGAGTTCCTGTTAGAGGCTGAAAATCCCCCTTGTTTTTTTTTATTATTATTTCTATATTTTCTGCCGAACGGCATGTATACCCAGTGTTATCTTAGAATGTATTTACACAAATTATGAAATTAGCCCATTTTTAATAGATATATATCAAACAGTTCGTGGTAGAGCGACCAGGCTAAATAGTAACCGAAACTCTAAAAAATGGAATTTTGAGACCAGTAGTTACATCAAAAGAATCGCATTATAATGCTCATTTTAAATAAAAGTTTCATCAAGATCAGTTAAACCCATCAAAAGTTACGAGCCTGAGAAAATTTTCCTCATTTTAGAAAATAGGGGAAACACCCCCTAAAAGTCTTACAATCTTAATGAAAATCACACTATCAGATTCAGCGTATCAGAGAACCTTACTGTAGAAGTTTCAATCTACAAAAATGTGGTATTTCGCATTTTTTGCCAAAAGACAGGTCACGGATGCGTGTTTATTTTATTTATTTTTTTCCCCAGGGGTGATCGTATCGACTCAGTGGTCCTAGAATGTCGCGAGAGGGCTCATTGTAACGGAAATTAAAAGTTCTAGTGCCCTTTTTAAGTGACCAAAAAAGAGAGCCCCTAAGCCCCCTCCCACGCTTATTTTTTCCCCAAAGTCACCGGATCAAAATTCTGAGATAGCCATTTTGTTCACCATAGTCGAAAAACCTAATAACTATGTCTTTAGGGACGACTTACTCCCCCGCAGTCCTCGTGGGAGGGGCAGCAAGTTACAAACTTTGACCTGTGTTTACATATAGTAATGATTACTGGGAAACTTTTGGAGTTACTGGGAAACATGGAGAAACTTTTCAAGAGGGAAGAGAATTTCAATGAAGGGGGTGCAGGATTTTCTAGCATTGTTTGAAAAAATAATGAAAAAATAAATATGAAAAGTTTTTTCTACTGAAAGTAAGGAGCAACATTAAAACTTAAAACGAACAAAAATTATTACGCATATGAGGGGTCTACCTCCTCGTTATACCTCACTCTTTACGCTAAAGTATTTTTAGTAATTTCAACTATTTATTTTACGGCCTTTGTGATTCAGTGGTCATTCTTAAGGAATTGGGACAAAATTTAAGCTTTAGTGTAAAGAGCGAGGTATCGACGAGGGTTGAACACCCTCATATACGCAATAAAAACATACGAATACAGAAGTTCGTTACGTAAGTTAATTCGTAAGTTACGTATGTTTTTTACCAATGAAAACTTTTGTAAAAAATTAAAAGTTCTAGTTGCTTTTTTAAGTAATCAAAAAATTGGAGGGCAACTAGGCCTCCTCCCTCGCTCATTTTCTCTCAAAATCTTCCGATTAATTACAATTAATTAATATGCAAATTTTGTTTTAATTATTTATATGCGGAGGGCCTAGATCAAAACATGCATTAATTCAAAAACGTCCAGAAGTTTTCAATCTAAAGTTTCTTACTGTTTTAAAAATAGAGTTAAGAGAAAGAGTCAAACTTTGGCGTAAAGAGCGGGGCGTTGAGGAGGAAAAGCCCCTTTCATATACGGAGTAATTCTGTTCGATTTTAGTTTTAATGTTGCTCCTTACTTTCATTTAAAAAAACTTGCTTTTTTTTATTTAATTAATATAAAGGTTGGAGATACTAAAGATACTTATTTGGTAATGGCAGCAAAACTATTCGTTTTTCTGCCTCGCCTGGCAACTGAAATTCAGAAATTTCGTGGGAACTTAAAAGGTGGTCATGTCGTAGCTTGTTAAAACTAGAATCCAGAATTATGTGATTGAACCTTCAAATTGGACCTGTGACACCTCCAAACTGCTTCCCTTTTTCTACTACAAGGGTTTATCTAAAAGATAGGCATATTGTGCCTGGTGTGACTGCAAAAACAAGCAAATTCCAAGCCACGGTGCAAACATGAGCTAAATCCTTTCTCAGTGCGGGAACCAGCTACGTCTAAGCTTTGGAGTGACAGACTGTAAAAACAGGTAATACAAGAGTCCTAAATCAATACAAAATTTGCCAAGTTGAAGCTACAAACCAATTCTATGATAAAGCTAGTTAAATCATGACCGAAAAACATATATAGTCTGGACTCGGAGTAAAACTGTTCAAGTCTTGATTCATTGAAAAGGCGATCAAAGTCCTCACGCAGTCTAAAACAGGCTAAAACCGACGGCAGAGTCAGCTGACCGGTGTTGGACATGAATGCACACTCTTGCTCCCTGCGGATGTATATTTTATTGTTCCTTATAATATGTAGTTTTTTTTAGGATTAAAACGGACAGACAAACTACCATCAGGATGGGAAAGTTGAAACATTTGAATATGGGTATTGGGGGGTGGGCCAAAAAAGAATAAAATTTAGTCAGTAGTCTTACACTGTAAATTTTGGTTTTAGAGAGCTAGAATACTACAGATGCCAACTTACGCTGTGTAAATTGGTATCTCTTTAATTTAGTACGAATACCTGCGTATATATATGCAATAAGACCCTGTTCAGTATTTCCACGGTATTTAACCGACCCTAACTTGCAATTATGGAAATTTGTCTTTACTCTCTACGCAAATATTATTAATTAAAAACTGCTAAAGATTTGCTTAATTTTAGAAAAAATAATTTAAGGAATATCTTTTGGCAGGCACCATGATGAAGACCACGCAAACCTATTGAACTCAATGTGGCTAATAGCAATAACATTTTTAAGCGTTGGCTACGGTGACATTGTTCCAAACACATACTGTGGAAGAGGAATTGCAGTGACGACTGGTATAATGGTAAGTAATTGACAACTTGTTTGGGTTTTGTATTTTGCGGCAGGGGAGGGAGGAGGCTAGTATATGCAATCATGATTTTCATTATATTAACAAACTACAAAATAAATGAATATTCACGACTGTTGTAATACTCTTCAATAGACTAAAATCTTCAATAGTTTTTTTTTCTGAAATAATTTTCTTCAAGCAGGTGTCAAATCATTTATCAGTGGTTTCAACTCATCAATACTACTACTACTACTACTACAAACAAATCAGCGCAGCAGCAAGCCACCTGAGGCAAACACAGCTACGCACGCTCCTCATCCATCCCAATCTGTTCAGAGCCTTCCTCTATACACCCTCTCAAGAAGTTCCCCTTTCCTCTAAATCTTTTCTTTTTGATATCCTCCCCCCCAGACAAGGCAAACGACAAGCGCCCACGCTTCAGAGCCATATTTGATCACTGTCATCACCGTATCTTCCAATATTCTAATCTTGGTTTGCAGACTTATAATCCTTTTCTTCCAAACATTTTTTTATCGCAAAAAAAGACCCTCAACCTTGGCTATTCTACTTTTAAAGTCTCCACTGTTCCCACCTTCTTTACTAATAATACTACCAATATAAGTGAAGCTGCCCACCTGATCAATCTTTTCGTTACCCAACGTCACCTTTTCATCTTCACATATTCCTAGCCTTAGTTACATAGTCTTCTTAACGTTAATATTTTTTTTTTAAACCTATTCTAGCACCCTGAACTCGCCAATCTCTAAAAGTTTATTCATTTTGGTCACACTTTCATTTAGGATGCTTAAATCATCAGCATAATCTAAGTCCATGAGAGTTTTTCCTCCCCATTTGATTTCGTGGTCTCCACCTGCCTTTCCTGTGCTCTTTAAGACTAAGTCCATCAAAATGATCTATATAAAGGGGGATAGAACACAACCCTGCTTAACTCCAGGTTTAATACAAAACCAGCTGCTAACCTCATTTCCCACCTTAACCGCAGTAGTATTGTTCTCGTATATAGCACTAATCACTTTAATGTATTTGGCTGGTACACCATAAAAGGATAATACCTTTGCTAAATCTCTTCTATCAACAGAATCGAACGCTTGTTCTATAAAACTGGGGTGCAAAGGTGTTTGACAACTAAGGAACTTCTCAATTATAAACCTAAGAGTAAAAATATGATCGACATATCCTCTACCTTTTGTAAAACCACACTGTTCGTCTCTTAAAACTTTGTCTACAGCATCTCTCAGTCTAAAGTATCATATAACTAATTAATTTGCTACCAACAGAGACCAGACTTATGCCTCGATAATTATCACACTCACTCTTATCATCTTTCTTGTAAAGTGGTTTAATTAAAGTTTTCTAAAATCGTTAGGAACTTCTAAAATCGTTAGGAATTTCTAAAATCGTTAGGAACTTCTCCTTTAAAAAAAATCATATTCATAATCTTCAATAACTTATTTCTTACCTTAGACCACCATATTTATGAAACTCATTTACCACACTATCAGCACCTGGAGCCTTACTATTTTTCAATTATTTTATTACTGTCACTAATTCTTCCTCAAAAAAAAAAAATCTTGCTTCACTTCGAAGATATCACAAACTTTTTCATTTTCCTCTATATCTTTTCCAGCAACTGTATCTCGGTTTGGCACATTCTCAAAATGTTGCGCCCATCTGTCTTTAACTCTTTCTTTATCACTAATTGTGGCCCCGTTGCTATCTTTAACTGGGTAATTTCCGGATTGACTGCTCCCTCTCAATTTATTAACCTGCCAGTACAATATTTTACTATTATGCCGTCTAGATGCATCTTCCAGATCTTCGGCAACTTTATCCATGGCCTCCACTTCACACCTCCTTACTTCATATTTTAATGCTTTCTTCGCTTTCTTTACATTCCTTTTGTTTCTATATGATCTATCGCTCAGATAACTCTTGTACAAACCTCTTCTCCTCTCAATTAAACATAAATCTTTTTCACTAATATTCCTAGCTGCAGTCTTAAATTTCTTCCCTAAGACACCATCAGCAACCTCAAAAATTGTTTTTCTAAAATTATTCCAACCATCTTCCACATTATCAAATTCTAAACTCTCAAGTTTAGCATTCAGTTTTTCCTGGAAAGTTTCTCTCTAATTCTCATCCTGGTATACCAACATCATAACTTCACGGGAGGTTGTTACCCTTCCGAAATTGTAGCTTAGATTAGTTCTGAGTTCTTTATTTAACATTAAAATCCATAAACAAAAAAATTACTTCAAGACAATCTCCCCCATAAGGCTCCATGGCCGGGAAAGAACAGGGGAGAAAAAAATACCAACAACAAAAAAATATAAACAAAAACCAAAAATTGAGTCGCCCACCTTAATAATCTCCAAAAAAATGACAAGCTAGGCAGGGGGTAGCACATGATTTCACCAACTCAATTAAATATCCAACTCAATCCAGAGACATCAACTCCAAGGGAAACCGGAATAAAAAATAAAGACAAAAAAAACAAAAAAAAAACAACAAACAAACAAAATTATTTACTAGCTAGAAAATCTCTAACATAATTTTTGAACATACCAAACGAGTGGCAGCTTCGTACGAACTCTGGGAGCGTGTTCCAGATCCTGTTGCAAGCTGTCAGAGGGTTGAAGTCAGACCTCACTGACGGTGTGTGAAGAACCAGTAAATTGTTGGAAGTGCGGAGATGATAAGTCGATTGATCAGAAACAAAAGATATATTATTACATAGGACAGCAGGAAGATGGCCGTGCAACAGTAAAAAAACGAAAGAAGAACAAGAAAGAAAATAGAGAGATTTCAAATCAAGCAAGGGTTTAAGTGAAAAACGGTTAGTTTCCTGAATAAGAGTCCTTGCTTTATCATAAAGTTTTGAAAGTGGCTCCAGAGACGAGGGAAAAGTTGACATCCAAATACCAGAACAATATGAAACATAAGACTGAACTAGGCTGCAGAACAAGAGTCTAAGAATCGACCCTGGAAATATATATTTGAGCTTTCTAAGGATTCCAAGACTCCTGGAGACTTTCATTTTAATCAGGTCAATATGATACTTGAACGAAAGATTTTCGTCAAGCAAGATGCCTAGGAATCGAACGTAACGATCCTTAGGTCTACTTAGAGAACCTCTTGATACATTTATTTAATTTAAATCAGGGCAAGCCTTTGAGACTCTGGAGAAAATGAGAAAACATGACTTTTCGACATTTAAGGCAAGATAATTTACATCAAACCACTGGATAACTCTTTCAAAAAGGGCTATCATCCGTGAACGAAGATCAGACTCAGTTCTACCAGTTGTGCCAAGAGTACTGTCATCAGCAAAAGCAATAAGTGTATCCGGTAAGGACAAACTCTTGTCACAGCTAGTAACGGATACTGGTTGACAAAGACGAAAGCAAATGGTAGGTTTTAAATTTTTAACCGCATTAATAAGGTCATTGACGTAGATTAAAAAGAGTATCGGCCCAATGACAGATCCTTGTGGAACACCAAACTCTATTCCAGAAGGATTAGAAAAGTCCGGATGAACCGAGATGACTCGACCAGATAAATATGATAGAAACCATGAATAAGCATTCCCTCTTATTCCAATATGGGACATTTTCAGAAGAAAAATCTTGTGTGTTAATGAGTCAAACGCTTTTCGAACATCAAGAAAAAGAGCAGCAGGTATCAAACCAGAGTCAAGAGCTGAATTTAAATAATTCAAGAGAGTTGCACATGCATGCTCAGTTGAATGTTTGGCCCTAAAACCAAACTGAAAATCATGAAAAAAGAGTTTAGAATTAAGAAAATCAAGAAGTCGAGAAAGCATAGCTTTTTCAAAAATTTTACTAAACACTGATAAAAGAGATATGGGACGATAATTTGCAGGATCATTCCTTGATCCACCTTTAAAAAGGATGATAACACGAGCACGCTTTAGAGCACTTGGGAAGACACCATTTTCAAAAGAAAGATTGACAAGTCTCGTGAGGGCACACACAATGACAGGAAGAATGAACTTGACAACCTTAGTCGGAATACGGTCTGGGCCAGAGGATGAAGAACCCCTCAAACAATTGACAATTCTGGCTATTTCAGCTTCAGAGACAGGTTCCAATGCCATTGATTTAGGACAAGGTTGTCCTAGATAGGACCTAAAATCAGGTAGAGAAGAAGAAGGACTTACAGAAGAGGCTGTAGTTTTGCCGATATTAGCAAAATAGGAAGTAAACGCATCTTGAACTTTTAGGCTCACCCTCTACATTTTTCCCTTCAATCACAACACTTGAAGGGACAGAAGGAGGCAGAAAAGATGGCCTGATAACAGAATTGATTACTTGCCATGTCTTCCTAATGTCTTTACCGCACGCAGAGAATTTTCTATGATAAAATAACGATTTAGCCCTTCAGCAAAGCGAATTGTAAACTCTTCTATAAGCTTTGAAAAGTTCAAGCCGAGAATCACGCGAAAATGGCTTAGAGCACCTGTAAGCCTTCCAAAGATAATTTTTCTTCCTCCAACTTTTAAGAAGTCCAGGGGTCATCCAAGGATTCAAAGGGGTTGTTCTTTTCGATGCTGGATTCGACTGGGGTGCATTACATGTATCAAAGATAACTTCTTTCAAAGAATCATAAAACGAATTAAACAAAGAATCTATGTCAGATCCATTTTTAGGAATACTCCACGAACGACCTGCCAACCGTGACCTAAGAATATGCAAGCCCTGATCATTAAATTTTAAAGAGGAAAAACCAGCTTCTTGGTTCCTCCTTGGCAACGAATCGGAAAAATCATACATGGAAAAAAAAAGAAAATGGTCTGAGATATCACTCATCAATATAGAATTTCGCACCAACGTCAAAGATGAAAAAATATTATCAAGCAAAGAAGCGGTAGTGTTAGTTATGCGAGTTGAAATGCATGCAGAAGGTAGTGTTCCACAAGCGAGCATTGTCGAAAGAAAATCCAAGGACGAGGATGACCTCCGGTCACACAAATTAAGGTTGAAGTCGCCCATAATTACAAGTTCACATGAATGAAGTTGGATTATTTCCAAGACCTCATCAAGAATCTGAAGGAAAGAGGGAACAGACCCACTAGGAGACCGGTATATATTACCAACAATCAAAGCTTTAGCTTGGGTTTTAGTCTCAATAAATATGGATTCAAAAATTCCTTCTTCATTTCTTGACAGGTCATGTCTAACAGAGTACGGAAGACATTCGGAAACATAAACAGCAAGGCCACCTTTAGCCATCCTACTTCGATTCAAATATTCCATCTTGTACCCAGGGAGATGCAATAGAGATTCGTTTTTTGAATCAAGGAAAGTCTCACAAAGACCAATGAAGTCAGGGTGGCCACTACGCACTATTTTTTTCAACTCACCAAACGAAGAGCAAAGACCCTGAACATTAAGCTGAAGTACAGAGAATCTACCATCTCGTTTGGATACTCGATCTAAATCAGATACGCATTTACTACTAACTGAAAAATAGGGATTTGATGGTGATTTGTTAGACTGACCTACTGACTTATTTATCAAACTAAGAACATCAATCGGGTTATTTTGAAGATGAGATAGTCGCTCACCCAAGGAGGAGATGTCACCCAAACTAGAGTCAGACAAATAAAAAAAAAAAAAATACAAACTATGATCCATCTTGCGCCACCCACCACTCAGCTTGGCATCTTCATAACAATGACATGTGGACAGCAACTAGGCAAACAGAACGATGAACTAATTTTTTGTGAAAAAAGGAACTGAAACAGAAAAAATAAAGGCCAAAAACAAAAAACTTGAATAAGAAAAAAACTTGTATACAAAATGAAAAACAACAAAAACATAACTAAATCTCCCAATCCAGGAGAAAAATTTATATATCATAATTTACGAAAAAAAAAAAAAAACAACAACAACTAACAAACATCAAACAAATCACTAAAAAAAAAATGAACAAATCACACATATTACTCATCACCTCCGACTATCACAGCGGGGGAGGGAACCACAGAGGTCGCATTACTAGATAGTTTAAAGGGATCAAAACATGAGTCCTCTATTCGCAACCAAGTCTTACTCTTTGAAGACTTTTTCACTTCAATCTATACACTAATCCCTTTCGTTATTACTCGGGTTTCAGCAACTCTAGTTGAAGTGTCAGATGATGTACGCAGATTATAGCCGAAAGATAGGCTATAATCTGCCTATGTACGCAGATTATAGCCGAATTAACCATAGACACTACAAGATAGTGATCTTTACTTTTAACATCAATACCAGCACTCCTATTTACCCTAGTGTCTTGTATGGTTCCTGCCAGTCTTCGGTTTGCTTTCACATAATCTATAAGGTTTGCTGTCTTACCATCACATGGGTACCATGTCATTCGAAATTGAAAGCTCTAGTTCACTTTTCAAGAGTCAGAAAAGATCGGAAGGCAACTAGCCCCCCTCCCACATCCTTTTTCCTCAAGCCCATACGATACTAATTTTGAGATAGCCGCTTTTAAAAATAGTTCGAAAATTAGATAACAAAAATACTGATGTTGAGACAACCCCCCAGGGAACGGGAGGCAGGTGTTTTATGTTATGTCCTAGGGACCTATATAGTTCTTATGAAAGGGATAATCGTATTAACTTCAGAGGGGGCTCATTTGATTGGATTTTGAAAGTTCTAGTTCATTTTTGAGAGTCAAAAGATATCAGGGGGCAACTAGCTGACCCCCCCCCTCACGCCCTCTCCTCCCAAACCCATCCGATAAAAATTTTGAGATAGTTATTTTGTTAAAAAAAAAAAACAGTTCAAAGACAGATAAGAAAACTCCTCTGTCAACGCAGCCCCCAGGGCCCGAGGGCAGGCGTTGTAAGTTATGCTCTGGGGCATATATGGCTCTAATGGAAGGGATGTTCGTATAAACTTCGGAGAGGGCTCATTTTAATTGGAAATTGAAAGTTCTAGTTCACCTTTTAAGAGCTAAATAGATCGGAGGCTAACTAACCCCCCTCCCTCCACGCCCTATTTTCCTCAAACCCATCCAATAAGAACTTACAGATAAACATTTTTTTAATGCTTCAAAGATCATACAACATAAACTCTGGGGTCAACACAGTCCCTCAGGGCCCCTGGGCAGGCGTTGTAAGTTATGGCCTTGGGGTATATATGCTTGTTATGGAAAGGTTGTTCGTATAAACTTCTAAGAGGGCTCATTTGACTGGAGATTGGAAATTCTAATTCAATTTCGAAGAGTCAAAAGAAATCAGAAGGCAACTAGCCCCCCTCCCCCTCCCGACCCCTGTTCTCCCAAAATGCATCCGACAGAAAATTTTAGATAACCATTTTGTTAACAATAGTTCAAAGGTCAGATAATAAAACTCCGGTGTCAACACAACCCCCCAGGGCCCGGGGGTAGGCGTTGTAAGTCGTGCTTTGGGGGCATATATGGTTCAAATGAAAAGTTTGCTCGCTTAAACTTCAGAGAGAGCTCATTTGATTGTAAATTGGAAATTTTAGTTTACTTTCTAATAGTCAAAAGAGATCTGATGGCAACTAACCCTCCCCCTGCACGGCCTTTTTTCCCCAAGTTCATCCGATAAAAATTTTGAGACAACTATTTTGTTGAAAATAGTTCAAAGGTCAGATAAGAAAAACTCGGGTGTCGATAGAACCCCCTTGGACCTGGGGGCAGGCGTTGTAAGTTATGCCCTGGGGGCATATATGGTTCTAATGGAAGGGATGCTCGTATAAACTTCAGAGAGAACATATTTGATTGGAAATTGAAGGTTTTAGTTCACTTTTTAAGAGTCAAGATATCGGAGGGCAACTAGCCCCTCCACGGCCTTTTTTCCCGAGACCCATCCGATTAAAATTGAAATAGCCATTATACTCAAAATTGTTCACTATTTTTATAGATATATTTTATATATATAATATTATAATATTATATCATAATATTTCATATATGCCCTGGGGGTATGTATGGTTCCTACGGAAGGAATGCCCGTATAAACTTCGGAGAGGCTCTTTTGATTGGAAATTGAAAGTTCTAGTTCAATTTTTAATAGTCAAAAGAGATTTGAAAGTTTTGAGATAGCTATTTTGCTAAGAATAGTTCGAAAGGCGGATAAGAAAAACTCCGGTGTCGATAGAACCCCCAGGACCTTGGGACAGGCTTTGTAAGTTATGCCCTGGGGTTTAATATGGTACTTATGGAAGGGATACTAGTATAAACTTCAAAGAGAACACATTTGATTGGAAATTGGAAGTTGTAGTACACTTTTAAAGAGTCAAAAGAGAACGGAGGGTAACTAGTCTTCCCCAAGCCTTTTTCTTCCAAACCCATCTGATACAAATTTTGTTTACTTTTTAAGAGTCAAAAGAGATCCGAGGGCAACTACCCCCCCCCCTCCCCGCACGTATTTTCTCAAACCCATCCGATAAAAATTGTTAGATAGCGATTTTTTTAAAATAGTTCAAGAATTAGATAACAAAAGCTCAGGGTTCGAGACAACCCCCAGGGCCTGGGGGGAAGGTGTTCTAACTTGTGGCCTAAGGGGTTTATACGGTTCTTATGAAAGAGATACTCGTATTAACTTCAGAGAGGGCTCATTTGATGGGAAATTAAAAGTTCTAGTTCACTTTTGAGAGTCAAAAGAAATCCGAAGGAAAATAGCCAAACCTCCCACGCCCCCCTCCCCAAACCCATCTGATAAAAATTTTTGAGATAGCTATTTTATTAGAAAATAGTTCAAAGGTCAGATAACTCCTTTGTCGACGCGACCCCCAGGGCCCGTGGGCAGGCATTGTAAGTTATGCTCCATGAGTATATATGGCTCTTATGTACGGAATGCTCGTATTAACTTCGGAGAGGGCTCAATTAATTGGAAATTGAAAGTTCTAGTTCACTTTTTAAGAGTCAAAAGATATCGGAGGGCAACTAGCCCCCCTCCATCCACGCTATATTTTTGCTCAAACCCAAACAATAAGAACTTCGAATCAACCATTGTTATAAAATGTTTCAAAGGTCATACAACAAAAACTCCGGGGTTAGCACAATCCCTCAAGGCCCGTGGTCAGGTTTTGTAAGTTCTGATCTCGGGGCATATTTGTTTGTTATGGAAGGGATGCTCATATAAACTTCAAAAAGGGCTCATTTGATTGGAGATTGGAAACTCTATTTCAGTTTCGAAGCGTCAAAAGAGATCGGAAGGCAACTGGCCCCCCTCCACACACCTGCTTTTCCCAAATGAATCGGAAAGAAATTTTGAGATAATCAGTCTGTTAGAAATAGTTCAAAGGTCAGATAACAAAATTCTGGTGTCAATACAACCCCAGGGCCCGGGGACAGGCATTGTAAGTCATACCCTGGGGGCGTATATGGTTCTTATGAAAGGTATTCTCGTATAAACTTCAGACAGAGCTTATTTGATTGGAAATTGGAAGTTTTAGTTCACTTTTTAATAGTCAAAAGAGATCCAACGGAAACTAACCCTCCCCCTGCACGGCCTTTTTTCCCCAAACTCATCCGATAAAAATTTTGAGACAGCTATTTTGTTAAAAATAGTTCAAAGGTCAGATAAGAAAACTCTGGTGTCGACAGAACTCCTTAGGACCTGAGGGCAGGCATTGTAAGTTATGCCCTTGGGACATACATGGCTCTTATTGAAGGGATGCTGTTTTAAACTTCAGAGAGAACTCATTTGATTGAAAATTGAAAGTTTTAGTTCACTTCTTAAAAGTCAAGATCTATCAGAGGGCAATTAGGCCCCCACGCCCTTTTTCCCCAAACCCATCTGATACAAATTTTGTTCAGTTTTTAAGAGTCAGAAGATATCCGAGGACAACTAGCCCCTCCACGGAGTTTTTCCCCAGACCCATCCGATAAAAATTTTGAGATAGCCTTTTTGTTAAAAATAGTTCAATATTTTTATAGAGAATATCTAATATGCCCTGGGGGTATGCATGGTTCTTATGAAGGGATGCTCGTATAAACTTCGGAGAGGGCTTATTTGATTGGAAGTTGAAAGTTCTAGTTCACTTTTAAAGAGTCAAAAGAAATCCCTCCCTCTATATCTTTTTCCCCTAAACCCATCCGATATAAATTTTGGGAGAGCCATTCTTTTAAATGGTTCAAACATCAGATAAGAATAACTCCGGTGTCGACACAACCCCCATAGCACGGGGCTAGTGTTTTAGGTTATGCCCTGACGCTGTATAAGGTTTTTATTTAAGGGGTGGTCGTACAAACTTCCAAGGTGGCTTATTTGATTGGAAATAGAAAGTTCTAGTTAACTTTTTATGAGTCGAAAGTTAACGGAGGGTATCTACCCAACCCCTGACGCAAACACCCTCTTTCCCCGAATGCATCAAAGAAAAATTTGAGATAGCCAGTTTGTTTCAAATAGTCCAACGATAAGATAACAAAAACTTATTTGTCAACATAACCCCATCTCCAGAGCCAGGGGAAGGGTTGTAACTTATGCTACGAGGGCATATAAGGTTTACATGGAAGAGGTGGTCAGAACAATTTTCTGAGGGGACTCAATGATTTGAACTTGAAAGTTCTAATTCATCTTTTAAGAGTGAAAAGTGATCCATTGGCGACTAGCCCTCCTCCCTACCAACCTTCTTTTCACCTAATTTGTCTGATCGAATTTTTTTATAGCCATTTTTTTTCAAAATAGACCAAAGATAATACAACAGAAACTCCACGGATAAAATAGCCCCCCCCCAGAATCTGGGGGTAAGTGTTGTAAAATGTGCCCTAGGGGCATATAAGGTTTTATGGAAGGGATGGTTGTTTAAACTTTGGAGGGGTCTTATTCAATTGTAAATCAGAATACCTAGTGCCCTTCTCAAGAGTCAAAGTGATTGGAGGGCAACTAGCCCTCCCCAAGCCCCTTTTTCCCCAGTTGCATCCAATAAAATTTTGAGACAGTTGTTTTGTTCAAAATAGTTTGAATATCAAATAACAAAAATTCCGCGGTCGACACAGCCCCCCCCTCCCCCAAGAGCCTGCGAGCAAGTATTGTAAGCTTTACCCCGAGGGCATATAAGGTTTTGTGTATGGTCTAGTCGTATAAACTTCAGTGATTGCTCGTTTGATTGGAAATTGAAAGTTCTAGTTACCTTTTTAAGAGTCATAAAAAGTGATCGGGGTTATCTACCCCCTCCCTTACGCCTTTTTCCCCAAATGCATCCGATAAAAATTTTGAGATGGCCATTTTTTTTCAAAATAGTCCAAAATTCAAATTACTCTAAGTTGGGGGTTGAAAAATCCTTCATTGCACCCGGGAAGAGAATTGTAACTTATGTAATTTGTACATTATGTAAGTTATGGAGAACTTATGTAGGTTCTTAAGAATCGAAAGTAATCAAAAAGTTACAAGCCCTCCCCCTTGTGCCTTTTTTTCAAATGCATCTTATCAAAATTTCCAGTAGCCATTTTGTTCAAATTAGTCCAAAATTCAAATTTATGTAACTTAGGCATTGAGAAATCTTCCTTAGCTTCCGAGACAAGGATTGTAACTTATTAAGCTCCCCATTATCAGAATATAAGGTTCTGTGGAAGGGGTGGTCTTATTAACTTTGGAGGGGACTCATTTGGTCGGAGATTGAAATTTCTAGCTCTTTTTAGAGAATCAAAAGGGATCACTGTCCAACTACCCCCCCCTTTCCCAAAGGGCATTCGATCAAAATCTGGAGATAGCCATTTTATTCAAAATAGTTCAAAGGCCAAATAACTAAGCTCCCAAGGTTGATCCTCAGCCCTGGGGAAATGGCTTTGAGTTACGGAACTTTGTTAATTTGATACGTTTTTCACTTTGACTCTTGGATTTAGTGATTTACGTGAGCCCCTCATATGCGTAATCAATTATGTTCGTCTTAAGTTTTAATGCTGCTCCTTGCTTCCAGTTGAAAAAAACTTTTTCATATTTATTTTTTCATTTATTTTAAATAATGCTAGAAAACCCTGCGCTTCCTTCATGGAAATTTTCTTCTCCCATGACAAATTCCTCGATGGAAAGTTCCCCCTACATATCCCCCTCTTCTCAACCCCTCCTCCCAACCAAAAATCCCCTGAAAACGTCTGTACACTTCCCAATAACCATTACGCAATGGTCAAAGTTTGTAACTTGTAGCCCCTCCCACGGGGACTGTGGGGAGTAAGTTATTCCCAAAGACATATTTATAAGGGTTTTGACTACGCTGAATAAAATGGCTATCTCAGAATTTTGATCCGGTGAATTTGGGAAAATAATTAGCGTGGGAGGGGGCCTAGGTGCCCTCCAATTTTTTTGGTCACTTACAAAGGGCACTAGAACTTTTTATTTCCGTTAGAATGAGCCCTCTCGCAACATTATAGGACAACTGGGTCGATACGGTCACACCTGGGAAAAAAAACCTAAAAAAAACAAAAAACAAATAAACACGCATCCGTGATCTGCCTTCTGGCAAAAAATACAAAATTCCACATTTTTGTAGATAGAAGCTTGAAACTTCTATAATAGGGTTCTCTTATATGCTGAATTTGATGGTGTGATATGAGGTGGAGTCCTCGATGTCCGTCACGTATCTTAGACTGCCTATTTGTACAACCCAGAAGTCTACTCGAGATGAACTTATCAGCCATTTTATAAATCAAACTCGTAAGGCATATGGAGTGCTTGTACCGTGCAAGTTGAAATATAATCGACAGATCCCAGCCCGCCTCTACTCATTTTTGTAAACCCCCACCTTCTTGCACTTTCCCCTTTTTGGCCCATATTTACAGCGACTGATGTGAAATATATCAGATCAATCTATTTTAAGTATGCCAAGTTTTTACTGAAATTGCCACTTTGGATTAGAAATACTCATGTTTCGATAAAACATAGTCTCACAGAACCAGTTCAGCGGGTAAAGGATCGGCGTGATCGGTTTGCGGCGGGCTTATATGCTAATAATATGAAAAAACTTCGTTATCTTAAAGAGTTAAAGAGGCTACGTCCCAAAGTCGAACCTTAAAACGTACAGGAATTAGGAGAGGCAGTTGGGGGGCTGCCGCCCCCCAAACCCCCCGCTTTTAAAGACTCTTTTTTACAGGTTTTTTGTAGTGTTGGGACTTCATTGTTACTAATTACTAGTTTCGACGCAATGGTTCTCCTGTCCTCTTGTGTTTAACATTTTTCGAAGTTATTCCATTATTCATTCATTTCAATTTTTTGTTAATTAAAAGAGGGCCTTTCTGAAGCCAAGAGCGGGGGGTTAGGGGGGGCGGCAGCCCCCCAACAACAAAAAACCTGTACAAAAGAGCCTTTAGAAGCGGGGGGTTTGGGGGGCGGCAGCCCCTCAGCTGCCTCTCCTAATTCCTGTACGTTTTAAGGTTCGACTTTGGGACGCAGCCTCTTTAACTCTTTAAGAAAACGAAGTTTTTTTCATATTATTTCTGTACGCTTTTCTGCAATCCATGGTGGATGTAATTTAATAATAATTTTCCATGTTTATTTTCATGGAAGGAGTTATCGGATCGAGCTGAAATTTCTGTACGTTTTTCTACAATCCATGGTGGATGTAATTTAATAATAATTTTCCATGTTTATTTTCATGGAAGGAGTTATCGGATCGAGCTGAAACAGGGAAGGAGTTATCGGATCGAGCTGAAATTTCGCGGATAAGCTCCTGGGCCCTAGGGGACCTTATCTTGTGAATTTCAGCCCTGTCGGACAACGTTAAAGGGGGGCTGGGGTTGACGGGTCGAAACTTTTGGCCAGATTTTCCCCATGAAGGAAACGTCGGAGGGAGATGAAATTTGGCAGGTTTCTTAGTTGGAGCTTGGGCTACGAAATGCATCCCTCCCCATCCCTCTGCGACCACTGGAACCGGAGATCGCTTAACATTGTCGTGGTTCGCCTCTTTAAAGAGGCACGAGTGTGCCTCTTTGATCATAGTTTATACCTTGCTATGGTGTAAATTATTTTATGGTGCCTCATTTGTTGTATATATTTAGTTAATGTGGACTTCTTGGTTTCTGTATCTAGCCTAATGTGGATTTGCTTTTTAGTGATGAAGTGGAGGGCATGGATAAAATTGATGAGAAGCTGGAATTTGCAGCTAGATGGCATATTAGTAAAATATTGTACTGGTATGTTATTAAAATTGAGAGAAAGTAGTCAATCTGGATATGTCCCAGTTAACGATAGGAATGGGGCCACAATTAGCGATAAGGAAAGAGTTAAAGGCAGATAGTCAGAATATTTTGAGAATGTGCTCAACCGAGATACAGTTGTAGGAAAAGATATAGAGGAAAATGAAAAAGTTTATGATACCTTGGATGTGAAGGAAGGTTTGTTTTGTGAGGAAAAATCAGCGACAGTACTACAAGGATTAAAAAATAATAAGGCTTCAGGTGCTGATAGTGTGGTAAATGAGTTTCTTAAATATGGAGGCTTTGAGGTTAAAATAACTTACTGAAGAATATGACTATGATTTTTGAAAAAGGGAAAGTACCTAACGATTTTTAAGAAAACTTTAATTAAACCACTGTATAAGAAAGGTGATAAGAGTGAGTGTCTTTATTATCGAGGCATTAGTCTGGTCTCTTTAGATAGAAATTTATTTAGTTACATGAAACTTTTTAGACTGAGAGATACTGTAGACAAGGGACTTAGTGCAGTTTTAGAAAAGGTAGAGTGTGCGTCGACCAAATTTTCCCTCTTCGATTAATAATTGAGAGGTGCCTTAGTTGTCATCTCAGGGTATTATGCCCAAGCGTTCGACTCTGTTGATAGAAGAGCTTTGGCAAAGGTCATCCTCATGTCTGGTGTGGTATACCAGACAAATGCATTAAAGTGACTATTGCAATGTGCAAGAATAATACTGATCCGGTTAAAGTAGGAAATTGGGTTAGCAGGTTGTTTTATCAAACAGTTCGTGGTAACGAACTGTTTGATTGAAAAATTGAATTTTGATATAAATAGCTACATCAAAAGAATCGCATTTTAATGCTGATTTTAAATATATAAGTTTCATCAAGTTTAGTCTTACCCATCAAAAGTTACGAGCCTGAGAAAATTTGCCTTATTTAGGAAAATAGGGGGAAACACCCCCTAAAAGTCGTAGGATCTTAACAAAAATGACACCATCAGATTCAGCGTATCAGAGAACCCTACTGTAGAAGTTTCAAGCTCCTATCTACAAAAATGTGGAATTTTGTATTTTTTGCCAGAAGACAAATCACGGGTGTGTTTTTTTTTTTTTTTTTTTTTTTTTTTTTCAAGGGTCATCGTATCGACCAAGTGGTCCTAGAATGTCGCAAGAGGGCTCATTCTAACGGAAATGAAAAGTTCTAGTGCCCTTTCTCTGTTACCAAAAAAATTGGAGGGCATCTAGGCCCCCTCCCACGCTCATTTTTTCCCAAAGTCAACGGGTCAAAATTTTGAGATAGCCATTTTGTTCAACATAGTCGAAAACCATAATAACTATGTATTTGAGGATGATTTACTCCCCCACCATCCCTGGGGGAGGGGCTGCAAGTTACAAACTTTGACCAGTGTTTACATATAGTAATGGTTATTGGGAAGTGCACAGTCGTTTTCAGGGGGATTTTATTTTGTTTGGGGGGTGGGTTGGAGGGGAGGGGGCTATGTTGGAGGATCTTTCCTTGGAGGAATCTGTCATGGGGGAAGAAAAATTCAAGGAAAGGGCGCATGATTTTCTAGCATTACTATAAGAAAACAATTAAAAATAAACATGCAAACGTTTTTTCAAATGAAAGGAAGGAGTAGCATTGAAACTTAAAACGAACAGAGATAATTACGCATATGAGGGGTTCTAAAAATACTTTAGCATAAAGAGCGAGGTATTTAGGAGGAGATAAATACCTCGTTCTTTATGCTAAAGCATGTTTAGTAATTTCAACTATTTATTCTACGGCCTTTCTGATTCAGGGGTCATTCTTAAAGAATTTTTAATGTAAAGAGCGAGGTATTAACGAGGATACAAACCCCCTTGTATACATAATAAAAATATAAGATTATGAAAGTTTGTTACGTAAGTTGCTAATTTATAAGTTACGTATATTTTTTACTAATAAAAACGTTCGTTAAAAATTAAAAGTTCTAGTTGCCTTTTTAAGCAACCGAAAAATTGGAGGGCAACTAGGCTTCCTTCTCCACCCCTTATTTCTCAAAATCGTCTGATCAAAACTAAGAGAAAGCCATTTAGCCAAAAAAAGAATTAATATACAAATTTCATTTTAATAATTTATGTGCGGAGAGCCAAAACCAAACATGCATTAATTCAAAAACGTTCAGAAATTAAATAAAAAAAACTAATTTTTTTAGCTGAAAGTAAGGAGCGACATTAAAACTTAAAATGAACAGAAATTCCTCCATATATAAAATGGGTTGTACCCTCCGCAATCCCTCGCTCTTTACGCTAAAGTTTGACTCTTTGCCACAATTCTACTTCTTAAAACAATTAAAAGCTTTAGCGTAAAGAGCGAGGGATTGCGGTGGGTACAACCCATTTTATATATGGAGGAATTTCTGTTCGTTTTAAGTTTCAATGTCGCTCCTTACTTTCAGCTAAAAAAATTAGTTTTTTTTTTATTTAATATTGAATCAGGAGCAAGCACGGTTATGTCCTATCCCCCTTTATATGGATCATTTTGATGGACTTTGTCTTAAGGAGCACAGGAAAGGCAATGGGAGACCACAGACTCAAATGGGAAGGAACAACTCTCCTGGACTTAGATTATGCTGATGATTTAAGGATCTTGGATGAAAGTGTGTGCAAATGAATGAACTTTTAGAGATTTTACGAGTTCAGGATGCAAAATTTAGAAAATTAATGTTAAGAAGACTAATTCACTAAGGCTAAGAATAAGTGAAGATGAAAAGGTGACGTTGGGTAACGAAAAGATTGATCAGGTGGGCAGCTTCACTTACCTTGGTAGTATTATTAGTAAAGGTGCTGGGAGCAGTGAAGATGTTACAAGTAGAATAGCCAAGGCTCAAGGTGTTTTTTCACGGTTAAAAAAAAGTTTGGAAGAATAGGAAGATAAGTTTGCAAACCAAGATTAGAGTAATCGAAGGTACAGTGATGACAGTTGTGAATTATGGCTCTGAAGCATGGGGGTTCCGAAAAGTGGATTCTCTGGAAACTAGATGTTTTCCAGAGAAATTGCCTATGGATTGTTCTGGGTATCTGGCTGACTGACCGGATTTGAAACAATAGGCCATATGAAAAATGTGGTTCAGTCCTGCTTTCTGTGACTATAATGAAAGAAAGGTTGAGATGGTTGGGGCCTGTTCTGCGAATGAAGGATGGCAGATTGCCGAAGATTGGCCTTTTTGGCCAACCGTCTAGGGCTAAACAGAAAGCAGGTCATCCTTGTCTGGGGTGAGAGGATGTCATAAAGAAAGATTTAAAGGAAATGAGAACTTGCTGGGAGGGTGTAAAGACGGAGGCTTCGAATAGGTTGGAAGAGGAGGAGCGTGCGCACCTGGCCTCAGGCGACTTGGTGCTGTGGTGAGTTGTTAGTATAGTAGTAGTAGTAGTAGTAGTAGTAATAGTAGTAGTAGTATTAGTAACAGTAGTAGTTGTAGTTGGTTCATAACCCCAAATTATCCCAATTAAAGAAAAATAAACTGCGTTTTTAAACATTGGCTTACAACCCAGTCCAAACATTAGGGGAGGGGGGAGTATGGAACTTAGCAAATTTGAAAAAACTCTGGAAATTCAATTAATATGTATTTTCTGAACACAAAAAAGTAAGAATTTTGATATTAGAGTTTTTATTTCAGAAAAAAGTTTGTTAGTTCAACTTGCGCTGTTTTTCAATATTGACTATTAATGCAGCATTGTTTCGAGGATACTGTGAATGGAAATGAAGGGCCTATGAGAAATATATCACACCGAGATTGTTCATGAGTCTCGGTAGTTATTTGGATACGATTACAAATTAGACTGGGAGTTTATAAACTTAATATTATAGTTACTTGAAATCCAGTTTGTAAAATTTAAGATTGGGAAAGTGCTATGATTTTGCGGTAATTTCAATATTTTTCCTTTCGTCTAGTCAGTTCATAAAATGACCTACTAGTCTTTAATATTGCCGCTCACCCCTCCGACACTTGACAGGGAAATACATTTTTCAATAAGTATAGTCGGAATAAAAAAAAAGTAAAGTAATAAATTACGTTATATTTTTTCCCTTGAAAAAATATTAATTTAAAGAATAGATTAAATATTTCTCAAAAAATTTTGTATTATGTGTAAAATATAGACAACTTCTTTTATTAGGACTACATTTTGTAAATATAAAAAGATTATTTTTTCATCAATCTTGTCGATCAATCGACAAGTCGGCAAATCAACAAGATTTACCAGAATGTCAAGAAAAATGAATTCCCTAGCTTTCCTGCTTGTCTGCAAAAAAAAGTTACAGGAAATAGGGAAGATTTTGAAGGTGCAGACAGACGTTTTAATTTACAATGAAAAGGACAGAGATGTGTCTCTAAAAAGGGCAAAATATAAGTTTCAGACGCTTGGTAAGCTCCAAGCAAGGAATATATCTTTCTTCTTCAAGGGGTAACGAATTTGGGAGGCTTTCCAAGTAGCCAATCTTAGAGAAAAATAGAAAATGCTTTGGAAAAGTCATTTAAGGAATTCTGCCAGCCATTTTGGAATCTATTGACAAAAGAACGATGTTCTAGATGCCGAATGTGAGATCAAATGTGTAATATAAGACCAAATCCACTGCAACCAGAAAAGAGAATGATGACACTGAATTCAATAGTTTGTTGGAAATATTCGTTTCAGTTCCCAAACAGAGACAGGAAACGGCTGAGATTTTCATTCCATAATTTAATCAATCCAGAAGCTTATTTTTGTAAAAGGAAATATTGTAGCTATAGCAGACATGTATATTGTTGAAGTTCTGTAGTGCAATGTTTATCAAATAAAAATATAAGCTAACTTTAAATCCCAACCAGAACCTTTTTACGGAATCGTTTATAATAAAATAAAATAAAGAACTCGAAACTGAAAGGGGAAAGTAGTGTTTCTCTAGGAATCCTCTTCTTTCTCTCTTAAGTCGGCTTTGTCTTAGAAATTATTTCCTAAATATAGAGGAAGTATTTGATATTTTGCTTGTTTTGACAGTCGACTTTGCCTTTTAATCATAGGAAAGCTTCAAACAGTAAGTCTGAGACTTTAAGATAATTTTTGCAACTGGTTTGCAACTGGATTTTAAAATTTGGAAAGGACACTGGTTATTCATATTATAGTTTTACCATAATTTCTTACATTTTCCTGTAGTTTACCAATGCGTACCCATCTTCAGAGTGTGGAAGAGGAACTTCTGGCCAGTGCGCCATGGAATCAAGGTGTTAAATTTTTTCCACAGTCCCTTAAATTTTTTGTTGTCTTTTACATGGCGCATGTTCTTTTAAGTAGCCTTCAACTTCGTGAGCCAGCAGTCAGGATTGAGCATTGCACCATCTATAATCACAATTCAAAACTCTTTTTTTGCTTAGTTTGTTTACTCATAAAAGTTTTTTATTTTTGTTTTAGCTAAGAAAATCGTGTTGTATAAATTGTGTTTCATATAATTCAGTTTCTTACATGCCTTGCATAAAAACAAGCGAATTGTATAAAGCGCACTGCGCATAGTTTCCTTAGATAAAGCCAAAAGAAAAATCTTTATTGAATTAACAGGCTAAACATCAAAATAAACCCAACGTCTTTCAGAAATAGACATAGCTCGATTGTGACTCTGGACAGTGGAATTTTTTGGGGGTGTTAGTCCTACTCCTATTTATTACAATGTCTGTGTAATTTGATTATTCCTTTTAATTTATGTTTGCATAAAATCCATTTATTCATCCGTAGCATTATCTGCTATCCTTAGGTTTCATATCTGTCCGTTTCGGGTTTCATTTAATCATTGACATTAATTTCTGTTCGTTTTATAATTGAATTGTTATTTGAATTTATTTCTCTTTGTCTTATATTTTAGCACGACCTTTTACTTTTCTTTGGAAAACTCCTGTTTTGGAAACCGTTTTATTTAGCCAATCACTTAAAATACTAAAAGCTGTTATTCTTCGTTTAGATGTGCATTGGAAACTAAGAAAACTAAATGAAAAACTTATCATTAACATACCTCTCCTTGAACAGAGTTTTTAAGATATGAGTATGGATATTGGTGTGGAGAATTGGTTTTGGCACTTAATACAAAACTTTGACGTGCATGGCTTTTGTAAAGCACTATAAAGCTTATGATTTAATAGGATTCTTATAATGCAATGGTTTTGTTCAAGATGAAGATCCAATTTTGGTTATTATCTAACGATTTCTAGCATAAGAAGACTTCCAAATCGTAAATTTTTCTTGGTAACATTTTAAGTTCTTTCAACGTCCCCCCCCCCTAAAAAATCCGTTTTTGGTATAATGTGGGAACCGATACCATTCAACCTGACAGGATTAGTGTCTATGAGTTGAAAAAAAGTAAAAGAATGGAAGGCAAACTGAAAAAAAGCGAGTAGAAGAACATTTTTTCTGACAAGGGGGGGGGGGCTTTTTCAGACATGCTTTTCAGCTTTTTCTTGTTTCTGCGGGGGGGGGGGTCGTTCAGAAAGTTTTTTCTTTCTTTTCAGGGGATATTCCAGGGAAATTTTATGCAGGGGGAATGCTCATAGAGCCATTTATCTTTAAAATAACCATCTTCCTTCACTTTACAAGTCCGAAATAAAAAGGTTCAAATTGGAATTGAGAAACATTAAGGGCAGATTTCAATTTATGAGCATTCATTATAGCCAATATAGGTGTATCTTTCCGGTTTTTTTTGTGATTAAGTAGAGTAGTGGACACAATGCCGTATCCAGGTGATGAGTTAGAGGGTTTGACCCCTCCCCCCTTCCCCATAAAAGTTTGTCTGACTCGTAAAAACAAAACAAAATGCAAATAAATAAAGTTTGATTGTTTTTTAAAGTTTCCCCAACCCCCCGAAAAAAATCCTGAATATGGACCTGAGTGGATACCATTTAGAAGTTGATGAAAATCTCTAATTACTTAATCATTACTATAGTAACAAGTCAAATTCTATTGCAAAGAATTTGATCAAGTTTTTTGCTCTCTCTCTCTCTCTCTCTCTCTCTCTCTCTCTCTCTCTCTCTCTCTCTCTCTCTCTCTCTCTCTCTCTCTCTCTCTCTCCTCTCCTCTCTCTCTCTCTCTCTCTCTCTCTCTCTCTCTCTCTCTCTCTCTCTCTCTCTCTCTCTCTCTGTCTCTCTTCCTCTCTCTTCCTCTTTCTCCTGGTCAATTAAACGAATCAAACATCCTTTTATTCTATTTTAAAGAGTTTAATTTATTTTATGTTATTTTGCTCTAAATGGAATAAACTAAACGCAATCATTTCACAAATGATGTTAGCCAGAATTGCCTTTCATAGTACCTCTTTTTCTGTTTTGTATTTTTAGTAGATTTTGTTTTTCTCTCAGTTCCTTATTTAGCATTCTTATTGATTTTTGAATTCAACTATTTCTTTGCTAGATTGCGCTTATTTCTGCAGCCATGATTGAACATGGTTAGATCATCTCATTAAGATCTATTTACCTGTGTAATTTTAAATTTTTCAAGTTCTATAAAATAAAATACGATGAAAAGTCTTTATTTCATATTGTACTATCGGCTACGTCTGTATTATAAGTAGTTCAGCTATTTTTTAGGGTGCAGGTTGCACAGCGTTGCTTGTTGCTGTCGTATCAAGGAAGTTGGAATTATCCCGGGCAGAAAAGCATGTGCACAACTTCATGATGGACACGCAGCTAACTAAAAGAGTAAGTTTCAATTTCATTTTTTCTTACAAAATGAATGCTGATTCGATTGCACACTTTCGAAATATTTCTGTAGAGTATATTGATGGAACATAAAAAAATAACACTAGAATATGCTCAGTCTACTAAGAACGGTTGGTTGAAACACCTCAACAAAAATATGGTTTGCTATCCAATGTATATGTTGTTCCTAAGGGAAGAATATACACAAATTAATAAAAACAATTAATGTACTCGACAATAAACAATTTACGTCTGCCTCGTGTTTCATAAACACCATACAGTTTCTGGTTTTAGGCTTTGGATCGGGCACACTTTGTAACACGAATTTTTTTTATAAAACTCAGTTCTTGCCTGTCGTATTTAAGGCTTTTTGCGCCCCCTCGGTTTTTCATGAGTTTTATCACCTAATATATGGTATTTCCTATACCTTGTACCTTCACACTCATACTTAGATTCATCTTTGACCTTTTGTCTGTTGCCAAGTTACAAAAGGTAGATATATTCAAACTGATGGTCCTATAAAATTGGGAGAGGGCTCATTCTAATTGAAGTTAAAATTCTGAATTCTTTTTAAAGTGTCCAAAAACATTTTTTAATTTTGTGATAAATGTGTGTTTAGCCTCATTTTTTACTAGAACCTTTATAATGGCTCTGCTACAGTGCCTATGCTATTTATGTTTAATGAAGTTTTAAGTTTGTTTTTCCGTTTTCTGTCAACTTGCATGTACAAAATTGTTACTATATACTTGTCCAAAACCTTGGTATGGTATAATACATGGAAACGGCTCTAAAATAAACCACGAATTAGGTTGATTCTTTCTGTGCATTAAAATTCGCAAATGGTGGTGCAGTTGAAGTGACTGGGCTTGTTTTCCGTGCTTAAATATCGGCTGCCCCATAGTAAATCTGTACAACTTATGAGAGCATTAAAAAATTCTTAACCTACCAGAGCTTTTTTTTTTTTTTTTTTTTTTTTTTTTTTTATAGCACTTGGTATTAACTAAGTGACATATAGCGATCGCAAATTCTGTCAGTCTGTCTGTCCCGGTTTTGCTACTTTAGGCACTTCCAGGTAAGCTAGGACGGTGAAATTTGGCAGGCGTATCAGGAACCGGACCAGATTAAATAAGAAATAGTCGTTTTCCCGATTTGATCATCTCTTTTAATCTGAAAAAAATAGAAAAATGAAGTATTTTTAAGTTACGAACGGGTGATGGGATCTTAATGAAATGTGATGTTTGGAAGGATATCGTGTCTCAGAGCTTTTATTTTACCCGACCAGATCCGGCAACATTGGGGAGTTTGGGGGGGGGGAACCTAAATTCTTGGAAAACGCTTAGAGTGGAGGGATCGGGATGAAACTTGGTGGGAAAAATAATCACAAGTCCTAGATACGTGATTGACATAACTAGAACGGATCTGCTCTGTTTGGGGGTGTTGGGGGGGGGAGGGTTAATTCTTAAAAATTAGAAAAATGAGGTATTTTTAACTTACGAAGGAGTGATCGGATCTTAATGAAAGGTTATTGTGTCTCAGAGCTCTTATTTTAAATCCCAACTGGACCCGGTGACATAGGGGGGGGGGGGATTGAGGGGGACCTAAAATTCTGGAAAATGCTTAGAGTGGAGGGATCGGGATGAAACGTGGTGGGAAAAATAAGCACAAATCCTAGATACGTGATTGACATAACCGAAATGGATCCAATCTCTTTGGGGGAGTTCGAAGGGAAGGGTTAATTCTAAAAAATTAGGAAAAACGATGTATTTTAACTTACGAAGGAGTGATAGGATCTTAATGAAATTTGAAGTTTGGAAGCATATCGTGTCTCAGAGCTCTTATATTATATCCCAACTGCATCTGGTGACATTGGGGGGAATTTCGGGGGGACCTAAAATCTTGGAAAGCGCTTAGAGTGGAAGGATCGGAATGAAACTTGGTGGGAAAAATAAGCACAAGTCCTAGATACATGATTGACATAACCGGAATGAATCCACTCTCTTAGGGGAGTTCGAGATGGGGGGGGGGGTATTCTGAAAAATTAGAAAAATGAGGCATTTATAACTTACGAAGGAGTGATCGCATCTTAATGAAATTTGATGTTTAGAAGGATATCGTGTCTCAAACCTCTTGTTTCAAATTCCTACTGGATCCGTTGACGTGGGGGGGACTTGAGTGGGGGAACCTAAAATCTTAGAAAATGCTTAGAGTGGAGGGATCTGAATGAACCTTGGTGGTAAAAATAATCGTAAGTCCTAGATACGTGATTGACATAACTGGAACAGATCGGCTCTTTTGGGGGGGAGGATGGTTAATTCTGAAAAATAAAAAAATAAGGTATTTTTAACTTACGAAGGAATGATCGGATCTTGTTGAAATTTGATGTTTGGAAGGATATCATGTCTCAGAGCTCTTATTTTAAATCCCGACCGGATCCGGTGAAGAGGAAGTTGGGGGGTGGCGGAACCTAAAATATTGGAAAACGCTTAAAGTATAGGGATCAGGATGAAACATGGTGGGAAAAATAAGCACAAGTCTTGGATACGGGATTGAAACAACTGGAACGAATCTTCTCTCTTTGGGGGAGTTGGGAGGGGAGGGTTTATTCTAAAAAATTAGAAAAAATGAGGTATTTTAACTTACAAAAGAGTAATCGTATCTTAATGAAATTTCATATTTAGAAGGACCTCGAAACTCAGATCTCTTATTTAATGAGGTAATTTTCAAACAGTTCGTGGTAACGAACTGTAGTAAGGAGTGACCCGGCTCAATAGTAAACTAAACTCTAAAAAACGGAATTTTGATTCTAAAAGGTACATCAAAAGAATCGGATTTTCATGCTAATTTTAAATATATAAGTTTCATTAAATTTAGTCTTTGTCATCGAAAGTTAAGAGCCTGAAAAAATTTTGTATTATTTTGGAAAATAGGGGTAAACACCCCCTAAAAGTCACAGAATCTTAAATCACACCATCACATGCAGCGTATCAGAGAACCCTATTGCAAAAATTTCAAGCTCCTATCGACAAAAATA